>NC_079393.1:2715468-2781772 GCF_029220125.1 Pseudoliparis swirei | reverse complement strand
GCTCTCTAGTGCAGTAATGTGGTACTACATGCTCTCTAGTGGGGTAATATGGTACTACACGCTCTCTAGTGGGGCAATATGGTACTACACACTCTCTAGTGGGGTAATATGGTACTACAAGCTCTCTAGTGGGGTAATGTGGTACTACATGCTCTCTAGTGGGGTAACATGGTACTACAAGCTCTCTAGTGGGGAAATATGGTACTACACGCTCTCTAGTGGGGTAATATGGTACTACACGCTCTCTAGTGGGGTAATATGGTACTACACGCTCTCTAGTGGGGTAATGTGGTACTACATGCTCTCTAGTGGGGTAACGTGGTACTACAAGCTCTCTAGTGGGGAAATATGGTACTACACGCTCTCTAGTGGGGTAATATGGTACTACACGCTCTCTAGTGGGGTAATATGGTACTACACGCTCTCTAGTGGGGTAATATGGTACTACACACTCTCTAGTGGGGTGATATGGTACTACAAGCTCTCTAGTGGGGTAATATGGTACTACACGCTCTCTAGTGGGGCAATATGGTACTACACACTCTCTAGTGGGGTAATATGGTACTACAAGCTCTCTAGTGGGGTAATGTGGTACTACATGCTCTCTAGTGGGGTAACATGGTACTACAAGCTCTCTAGTGGGGAAATATGGTACTACACGCTCTCTAGTGGGGTAATATGGTACTACACGCTCTCTAGTGGGGTAATATGGTACTACACGCTCTCTAGTGGGGCAATATGGTACTACAAGCTCTCTAGTGGGGTAATATGGTACTACAAGCTCTTTTTACTCAAAAAATGATAATACAAAATGTAGTTTTCCACATTTATTTACATGTATCTAGCATTATATTCAGATATTTCACTGCTTTTGTGAACCTATGACCTTTTTGGTAAACCAATTTCAAACACCAAAACAGTTGGTCCACATGAGTAAAGGTGTGTTTTCAGAAGAGATATGAAGATTTTTTTTAAATTGAACTTCAATTTTCAGCTTTAGGGCCATATTTTCTCTTTCCAGTTGTACCTGAGGACAATTGTGCCTCATTATATAGAGAGCTGAGACAATCCGTCCATTATTTTGTGGGGTTTAAAACAATTAGAAATTATTGAGCTTGATTATTTCGTTGGGTAATAATATGTTTTGAATGTTGAAAGTGATTCCATTGATCTTTTTCCAGTAAATGTTGATTACTTTAACTTTACACCTTCAATTGAAATGTATAAAAAACAGACGCAATCTCCAGGTTTAATAAATTACATTGCGTGTCCAAATGCTCCTGGCCCGGCCCCTCTGTCAGATTTTAGAACCGATTGTGGCCCGCAAGTAAAAAAGTTTGCCCACCCCTGGTCTAGTGTCACCCCGAGGTTCCTGGCAGTCAGGGTAGGGGCCAACACAGAGCTGTTGAAGGTGGTAGTCAGGTCATGGGTGGGGGAGCCTTTCCCTGGAAGGAATAGTAGCTCGGTCTTGTCAGGGTTGATCTTCAGGTGGTGAGCAGACATCCACTGAGAGATGTCGGTCAGACAGGCAGAGATTCGCGCCGCCACCCGTGTTTCGGCCGGTGGAAACGAGAAGATCAGTTGGGTGTCATCAGCATAGCTATGGTAGGAGAAGCCATGCGAACGAATGACAGAGCCGAGAGAATTTGTGTACAGAGAGAAGAGGAGGGGACCCAGGACGGAGCCCTGAGGAACCCCATAGTGAAAGGAAGAGGAGGGGACCCAGGGTGGAGCCTTGAGGAACCCCAGTAGTGAGAGGAAGAGGAGGGGACCCAGGACAGAGCCTTGAGGAACCCCATAGTGAGAGGACAAGGATCAGACACAGATCCTCTCCAAGTTACCCGGTAGGTGCGGTCGTTAAGGTAGGAAGAGAAAAGAGCGAGTGCAGTGCCTGAGATCCCCAGGTCCTGAAGAGAAGAGATAAGGATCTGGTGGTTCACGGTGTCAAATGCTGCAGAAAGGTCTAAGAGGATAAGGACACTTGATGGAGGCACTCCGTCCCGACCCAGAGGGATCAATCCACCGGTTTCCAGCAGAGCACCATGCCCTCACAGGGCTCCAGACTGCGACCAAATGGTCGCATTTTGCGCCTGAAATTAGACACAGTGCGAGTAAATTTGTCATCAACTCGCAAATGCGCGACCAGTAAATTAGCAGATTTTGTTGTTGTTGTTATTAAATATTTTTGTTGCTGACAAACTTGTTCTACACTTCAGCCCACTATAGTTAGCGGCAATGCCTGAATGACTGGTTTGCTAACCGACATTAACTCCAGAAGAAGAAGAAAGGAGACGAAAACAGAAGAAGAAGAAGGCTGGCCTGTGTGTGAGCGGGGGAATGATTGACAGCGGAAGGGGGTGACCACGGTTATAGGCTAATGTGTGAAAAGAGGCGGGTCTTGGGGGTTATCGCGCGAATCCAAAGATTTGACATAGCGGTGTCTCCTGTAAACAATGGACAATGGCGAAGCGGACTATCAGTTCGTACTTTCTTCCTAAACCTCATGATATAGAGAAGACAAATCCCGAGAATGAGTCCGACTCAGATTGTGAGGAAACGGTCGTGGCGAAAAAATGCAGAAAATTCAGCTTTGGCGATGAGTGGCTGCGCGAGTTCACCTGGCTGAGGTATTTCAGGGAGACCAATTCAATGAACTGTACATTCTGCTGTCGATTCCCACAACATGTGGGGAACGCGACATGTGCTGATAAGACTGGCACTACACAATTAAAACACGCTGATCAAACACAACGCCAGTCTGAAACATAAAATGTGCCGCGACCTGTGCAATGAAAGCTCCACTCCCAGTCTATTGAGAAGACAAGAGGCCACTCCCAGTCCATTTAGAAGACAAGAGGCTGCTAACCAGTGCGCCGAGGAGGCCGAATTGCTATTGAAGTTGAACACGGCGTATTTCATTGCCAAAGAAGAACTGCCTTTTACGGAATTTAAAGGCCAACTTGATCTACAAAGGAAGAATGGTGTCAAACTAAACGCAACATAAAATAACGACACAGCATGCACAGTGTGTTGGCATCATCGCAGATACACTGAAACGGAAGACGTACGAGAAGATTAAGGACGCTCCTTATCTGTCAATCATGATTGATGGGGACACGGATACGTCAACAAAAGAGTGTGAAATCATATATGCCAGGATCCTGCAACAAGGGAAACCAACAAATGTTTTGATTGGCCACATCGAAGTGCAACATGCACATGCTCAAGGTACGTTTTCTCTCAAATGATGTTTAAACTCAATACAGTAACTTCTGAAGAGTTCTCTGTTGTGAATGTTTTGCAGTTCATGAAGGCAAACAGGCACCATAATGATGAAGCCGTTAGGCTGGTGGTAGGACTAACACATAAATAATTGTGCACAATATGTGATTTCATTTTAAGGTGTATATGATGCCACCAAAGAGGCCTTCAAGAAACTAGGGACAGAAACAGGGTGGTTAGACAAGATGGTTGCCATGGGAGCTGACGGCGCAGCTGTCAATCTTGGGCATAAAGGAGGTGTAAGAGCCCTTCTCCAAGCTGAGGCAGGGGCTTTTATTGTCCCATTTCATTGCATGCCACATAGGTAGGTCAGGTGAACCATCAGGCTAAAGATAGGCTATTAAGCAATTATGTATGTTTGAATTTAAGTCGAATTAATTTTAATTGTAGGCTGGAGCTGGCAATGCTGTCAGTGCAAAGGAAAATTCCCATGGTGGATCATGTCTACAGTCTCCTCAACATGGTTTGGAAAACCTACCAGTACAGCAGCAAGTCTATGAGAGAGCTGCGAGCTCTTGGAGAGGAGCTGGGTGTGCATGTCGATGTACCAGGTAGTGTCAGTGGGACACGTTGGCTTGGACATGTAAACCGTGCCCTGCAAACCCGACTGAGACCTGGAGCTTGGCTGACTTGTTGAGCAAATTCAGCCTTCTTCTCCAAAGAAATGATGTCATTTTGCCTCGGGTAATGTTGAGATGTTAATAAGAATATTGTCCAACCTCGTTAAATCAGAGTACAAATTACAAATAGATCTCGTCATATATAGTTTTTCATATGTCAATGGAAAATATTTTACAGACTGTGAATGGGATTCAGAATCTTATTGCAACTGTTGAGGCCATGTCAGTGAGATGCAAGCCAGGTGGTCGGCTAGCAGAATTACTGGCAGACCTTCAGGCCCAGAGAAGACAACAAGATAGATAGATATATACTTTATTAATCCCCAAGGGGAAATTTGTCAGAGAGTGATGGTGAGGCTCACCCTTTGTACAAATATCAGGTGAGCAGTTATTATATTATTTTAGATTTGATTTATTTATTCATTTATTTTTAATATTTCTCTTAATGTTGAATCTTTTGTTAACGCAGGGGGTCACCATCAAAGGAGAAGTCTCTGGTCTGGGAGCAGATGGACTCTCAATGGAAAGCACACCTCAGCTGCAACGAGCAGTAAAAGCAACAGTAGAGGTTCAGCAGTCTACTTGGCAAGTGAAAACACAGTTCAATTTGTATATAATTATGACACATCTATTTTTCATTTAATCTCTCTTTCTCTTTGTTTTTTTTGATAGATGAAGGGTCCTCATTAGCAACAACGAGGGCAGTGAGGTCATTCAAAATATTAAATCACGATTCCTGGCCTGAACAAAGACATCTCCTGACAGATTATGGTGCAGAGGAGCTGGACTTCCTGCTGGACCACTTCTCCCCCATCCTAATGGTGCGTTCACACCGGACGCGTCGAAAAAATTCTCTACGCGTCTGACGCAGCAGTCTTGACGCGCGTCGAAAAAAGGGTGTTCACACCAGACGCGTCGGACGCGTCAGGGGCGGAGTCATAAATGGATCGAGGAACGACAGGACCGCAGCGTACTTCCACTTGTTAGTGGACTGAGCTGCACTCCCACTGCGCTTCTCGCTGCTCTCTCTCTCTTCTCTCTTTGATACGTGTCTCTGAGACTTTTCCACCTCCGGCGGCAGATCTCCTCTGCCATGAAACACATCTGCCGGCGGTTGGTTGATAGTAAAGTACAACAAATAGCGAGAATAAAAGCAAATACATACATTCAAAACTTACCAGGTAGTCCCACGGCTTCTCCGACCTTGTCCCACGCTTTATCTTTATCGCTCCGGTTTCGGGAAGCATAAAGAGTTGTATCGTAAAGTTCGGGGTGCCCACACAGCGACAATAATCTTTTCCTCCATTTTTTTCGACCGGCAGGACGATGACGAGCGGAGCTGCTCAACGCTGATTGGCTGACGCAACTATGACTCACGCGTCTTTGCTGCCAGAGTTGGGAAATTTGAACTCGCGCGTCAACGAGCTGCGTCTGTTCGCGCTGTTCGCTGAGTTCGCCCCGCGACAAACCCTCTGTTCGTGCTGCTTCAAACGCGTCTGACGCGCTGCTCGCTGGAAAATACGCAGCTTCGACGCAGCTTTGCATTGACTTAACATGTAATCTCGACGCGCGTCAAAATTTTGACGCGTCCGGTGTGAACACACCATAACAAGGTTAGTAGTTCTTATCAATGATCATGACAACATATAAACATTATAACACAGAACAGCATTTCAAACATTTACCTTGATCCTACAGAAACTTAATTTGATCATGTTTTCCTTTCACTATTTTTAGAAATGGCTGTGATACCAAGCTGGCAAGAGAGGAGTATCAGTCGATGAAAATTGTCATTGTTACAAACTACATGGACAAGTCATACCATGCCCTGTGGGGGAGGATGTTGACCACAATGCCGTTCTGCTCCGACTACAAAGTAAATATGATATTCTCATTAATTTAATTGGCATATGACTTTTTGATTGACTGAAACCTAAACTATTCTTCCATTCTTTGTAGAACATCCTCCATCTTGTACACATGATGCTTGCACTCCCAGTGTCTTCTGCTGTGTGCGAGAGAGGATTCTCTTCCCAGAAGAGGATGAAGTCAGATGTCAGGGGGTCTCTTCATGTGGACACTGTTGAGGACTTAATCAGAATTAGTATGGAGGGACCGAACATCGATGATTTTGATGCCAAAGAGGCTGTTGACATGTGGCTCAATCAGGCTCAACGTACAAGGAGGCCTAATGACAAGGGCTGGCCAACACAAGCACCTTCTCCCCCACCAAGGGGGGATCTTTTGTGGGAAGTGTTAATGCACAAGTTATGTCTACAACTTGTTCTGTTGTTGTCAGGAGAGCATAAATATTCATTTTGTATTTTTAAGCTGTATAACTGGTGTATGTTATTAAAACTATTGCACAAGTTTATAAGATTGTATATTGTCAAATTATTTATCAGTAATACAGTAAAAATGATGGGGAAACTTTGCAAGTCGATTTATAGTGTGCGCCCCTAAATTTTCTGCTTGCGCCCCTAAAACGTTAAGTTAGGGGCCACTGTGCTCCTAGTAAAAAAAGTTAGTCTGGAGCCCTGCCTCAGATTTGGAGGTGCTGACTCTCATGCCCGGTGCTTCGCACTCGGCTGGAAACGCTCCAGTGAAAGATCGGAAGTCACGGTCCGGCTGCAGGCGTACAACGACCGGATAGCCAGTTTCAATGAGTCCGGCACCCCGTACTCCTGCAGCCCCCCCGATTAAACCCCTGAGGGACCCGGTTTAGAGCCTTCTCTAGGTCCACAAAGCACATGTAGACTGGTTGGGCAAACTCCCAGGACCCCTCCAGTAGTCTCGGAGGGTAAAGAGCTGGTCCACAGTCCCACGACTGGGACGGAATCCACACCGCTGGTCTTGAATCTGAGCCCTGTTTCCCTGACCTGGGCAAGGTGGCTATAGTCCATTTGCCGCTATCGATCAGGTTTATTATATAAAAATCTAACAATTACATTATAATGCATTAATATTTAATTGAACTATCCAAGATCTGATTAGAATTCAAATCTCTACCTGAAGTAAATGTAAGTACATTGTGCCGATGATGCTTCTCTGTCACCCGTTACTTCATTTGAATGCAGGACCTTTACTGTGCGCTATTTATAGTTTTGCTGTTAGTTAATACATAATAACAGTTTTATTTCCCCCTCTTGTTGTCCTCAGACTGTAGACATGTCTGCTGCCAGCTGTCAGCTGACTGAGGATCAGTTCCTGTGCTCCATCTGTCTGGATGTGTTCACTGATCCAGTCACCATACCATGTGGACACAACTTCTGTAAAGCCTGCATCACTCAACACTGGAACGTCAATGTCCCCGATCGGTGTTCCAACTGTAAGAAGCTTTTCTCCACCAGACCTGAGCTGCAGGTCAACACCTTCATCTCTGAGATGGCTGCTCAGTTCAGACAGGCAGCTCAACAGGAAGCCAGCAGCAGCAGCTCAGAGCAACAAGCTGCCAAACCAGGAGAAGTTCCCTGTGACGGCTGCACTGGAACCAAACTGAAGGCCCTGAAGTCCTGCCTGGTGTGTCTGGAGTCCTACTGTGAGACTCACCTGGAGGGTCACCTGACAAGACCAGGTCTGAAGAGACATCAGCTGATGGACCCCGTGGAGAACCTGGAAGGCTGGATGTGCCTGAAGCACAATAAACCTCTGGAGCTGTTCTGTCAGACCGACCTGACGTGTGTCTGCATGCTCTGCACTGTTCTAGACCACAAGAACCACCATGTTGTTCCTCTGGAAGAAGGATATGAAGGAAAGAAGGCCGAGATGAAGAAGACTGTGGCTGAAACCAAGGAGATGATCCAGAAGAGACGCCTGAAGATCCAGGAGCTCAAACACTCGGTGCAGCTCAGTGAGGAACAAGCAGACAGAGAGATAGCAGGTGGTGTTCAGGTCTTGACCGCTCTGAAGGAGTCTGTTGAGAGAAGCCAGGCCGAGCTCATCCTCACGATCAAAGAGAAGCACAGAAACACAGAGAAACAGGCTGAAGGCTTCATCCAAGAGCTGGAACAGGAACTCTGTGAGCTGGAGAAGAGAAGCACTGAGGTGGAGCAGCTCTCACGCTCTGAAGACCACCTCCACCTCCTCCAGAGCCTCAGGACCCTGAAGGCTGCTCCACCCACCAAGAACTGGACCGGAGTCAGAGTCCGTCCACCTTCCTATGAGGGGACAGTGATGAGAGCTGTGAAGCAGCTGGAGGAGACGCTCAGCAAACAGATGAAGAAGCTGTTTGAGGGCGAGATGAAGAGGGTCCAGCAGTCTGCAGTGGATGTGACTCTTGATCCTGATTCAGCACATCCTGAACTCATCCTGTCTGATGATGGAAAACAAGTTAAACTTGGTGATGTACAGAAGAATCTTCCAGACAACCCAGAGAGATTTGATACTTGTGTTAATGTCTTAGCAAAGCAGAGTTTCTCTTCAGGAAGATCTTACTACGAGGTTCAGGTTGAAGGAAAGACTAAGTGGGATTTAGGAGTGGTGAGAGAGTCCATCAACAGGAAGGGACACATCACAACGACTCCTCAGAAAGGTTTCTGGTTGATATGGTTGAGGAATGAGAATGAGTACTCAGCTCTTGTTGCCCCTTCAGTCCGTCTCTCTCTGAGGTCTCGGCCTCAGAAGGTGGGGGTGTTGGTGGATTATGAGGAGGGTCTGGTCTCCAGTGTTGTGCACGAACGCGTTCAATGAACGATCGTTCATGAACGCGCTCTTTTTTTGCCCGAACGGGAACTGAACGTTTCATTTTACCGATTGATGAACGTTTAGAGAACGCGTTCGTTCTGGTGCTCTTGAACGCCGCTCATTCATAGTTCATATTCGTTCACGAGGTTGCCAGATTTTCTCAGAACCCCCCAGGCGAAAACCAGTTAAAACTCACCGAAAACGTAGGATGAAAACAACCCAAACTGGCCACCCACTCTCATACCTGTCGCACTAACAAATACGTCATCAAATCGCGTCACATAGATGGAGTTAGCACGGATGAAAATGGATGAAGACAGCGCCTGACGCTTACGCCTATTTAAAAGACTTTTATACAAAATCGGAACTGACCCAGACAACAAAAACTTAACGTTTGCTTGTAAACAATGCCCGCCTGGTTTACAGAAGAGAGTGAGGACATCGACGTCATCCACAGCAAACCTCAAGCGGCACATTGAGCTAAAGCACCCGGCTAGCCTAGCAAGGCGTGCGTGTTTATTAAAAAACACAACAGCAACTGCGAGCCAGAGCAGTTCTAATGTCCCACACAGATGGCATTAACCATTCAGTAGCGGCTCCGGTTTCTGTGTCACCCAACCGCAGCTGGACAACTTGGTGATGCAGTATATTATCGGAGACCTGCAGCCTTTGAGCAAAGTTGAGCCAGCTTTCATCAACTTAATTAAGGGGTTGCAGCCATCCAAAAAGGTGCCATCAAGAAAAAAAGTACAGACACTGTTGAACAAGAAATATAAAGAAAACATATGTGAACTTAAGGCTAAACTCTCTGATGTCGAAGTTGTGTGCACAACAGCAGATTGCTGGTCAGCTGTGAATAAATCATTCATGGGCATCACTATCCACTGGTTAAACAAATATGATGTTTCTGAGAGACACTCTGCAGTACTGGCATGCCGGCGGATTAAAGGAGCACATACACATGATGTATTGGCAAAAGTATTGTCAGATGTCAACAAAGAATTTAAAATACACAACAAGGTTGTGTGTACAGTAACAGACAATGCTGCAAATTTTGTCAAGGCGTTCAACTGTTTTGGGATGGATGTTGTTCATGACACTGAAGAGCCAGAGACTGTTGGAAGTGAAGATAGTGAACCAGAGTCAGCTGCTGCTGCTGCCAGTGAGAGCTCAGACGAAGATGACCAGATGGAGCCTGAGCCTCTCAGATCTGAATCATCCTTCTCCCCTCACAGAAGGTGCATGGCTCACACCTGAATCTAGTGGCCAAAGATACCGAAAAGGTAACTGAAAACGCTACAAAGCAATGTCAAGGGCTGTTTTTTGAAGCATCTGCTCTGTGGAACAGGGTTAAGCGGAGTCCAAAGGCTTCTGATACTGTGGAGGAAAAGATTGGGATTGGCTTTGTTGTGCCAAATGACACAAGATGGAACTCTGTATTTCTGGCCATGGAGCGACTGTCTCGCATTGCAACATTAACTACGAAGGCAGAAATGAATGTGGCTGTCACCTCTGCAAATGATGCAACTCCCCTACATGAAGAGCTGATCCTGCACACTGTGAGTGATGAGTTTGGCTTTCGTCGATTCTCACCAGATGAAGTCAACTTCATACACAATTTTGTAGATGTAATGAGGCCTTTGGCACTCGCACTGAACATCCTCCAAGCAGAGAAGAACATCTATCTTGGGTACCTGGCTCCAACCATTGTACAACTGCAATGTCATATGAATGACCTGTTGGATGAGAGCATGAAACCCACTGCTGCAGAAGGTCTCATTACATGCCGTCCCTTATAAAGAGCATCTTGCAGTCACTGAGCACAAGGCTGGCAGGTCTTCTCGAGAAGAGGAGCACATACTGTCTGCTATGCTGATGCCAAGATTCAAGGAGACTGGGTCCAAGATGAGGAGAAAAGGATACAGTACAGATTGATGCTGAAACGAGAATTTCAAAGCTTCCACTCTGATGACTCGATGCAAGAGACTCAGGTCAATCCCCATCCAGTGGTGAAAGTGACAAGAAAGATCCTGCAGTTTCATTCTTTAAGTTTAACAAACACGCTCTGCAGGTTTCTCGGAAAACTGAAGTGGACACTTATTTGGATGCCCCAACCACAGATGGGTTGGACGAATACATGACATTTCCAAAACTGAAAAGGCTGTTCCTAAAATACAACACTGCACTGCCCTCAAGTGCACCAGTAGAGACTCTTCAGCATCGGTGGTCAAATATTCAGGTAGGGATGAACTGTGATTATATTCCATAATTACTATGCTTTAGTAATAATAATAACAGTAAATATCCATCCTCAGTCAGTCATTGTTCTGTCTTGGTGATATCATTCTAAAGCTTATGCAGCAAATAGTAATTGTGGTTTTCAATATAAAATGTCAGCCAAATTATTGTAGTGATTGCATCAGTACACAATTCCTTTAATACATATTACTGTTACTATTTTTGCCACAATAATGATGATGTTAAAAATTCTTATTTAATCTCATTCAGACCCAGGAGAAACCGGCTGGGAGATGCAAACTTTGAGAGGCAGCTGATCTTGAATGCTAACAAAAAGATTTGAAGGTATTTGTTGTGACCTGTTTTTTGGGCTATAGAAGTACAATGTATTGCCAATGGAGATGTGTATATGGATGTGCAGAGGCTAGCTGCATACAAATAACAGCCTTTCTTGTTTTTGCAGGAAGAAAGAAACCGCAGATCCACCATTGCTTTCTTTAGGTCACTTTTCAGTATAACTGAAATGGAATTTGGAAAATGATTTGAAATGAAAAAACATTTGCATCTTAAAGGACTATAGTCTTGTTTTTGTTTTCATAATAAAGACCATTCAAGCAGCAAGTTTTTCCTCACGTTTTTGAGAATATACAGTAGGGCTGAAAGCTGCAGGTGCCATTAATGTGGACTGAATGGGTGGCAACAAAGCGTTAGGGAAATGACAGTATTTTGAGGGCTGTCGCTTCAATGCTAATATAAACCCTGGTTATAGATAAGGATTCAAAATTGGATACGAATATGAATCTGACACATAGTTTCAATGTTAAAACTGATAAACAATAATTGCTGTCTGTGGTTCTCTACGGCCGTGGCGGCAATAATGTGGACAAATAATAGCTCCCAGCAAAATGTTAAAAAAAAGAACTAAAAAGAACTAAATAGTTCATTTTTGAAACCATGAACTTTAGTTCATATTTTTGAAATATGAACTATGAACTGAACTAGTTCATTTTAAAATGTGTGAACTGAACTTTGAACTAGTTCATTTTCTACGTGAACTTTCCCAACACTGCTGGTCTCCTTCTATGACGTAGATGCTGCAGCTCTTATCTTCTCCTTTACTGGCTACTGCTTCACTGAGAAACTCGTCCCATACTTTAGTCCATGTCGTAATGAAGGAGGTCTAAACTCTGCTCCTCTGGTCATCTCTCCTGTCGACCACACGCAGTAGAACTACCACTGGATTCCCTCCAGAGAGATCCACCTTCCTCTAATACAATAATGTCTGTTAATTGGTGATTCGTACAGTGTGTCGTGTTTATTATTTTTCTATGAATATTTCTTTGATTTGTATCACCTCTCACAACTAAAACACCAGTTTTATGTATTTAGTTACTGAAGACCAGTTCATGAATGAGACTGACAGAACTTTGCTTTTCTCTTTCCTTTGAAGTAAAACAATACAAAGTCACAATGTGTTCAGCTTTGTTTCTTAAGATATCACAGATAGATCAAAGAACTGATGGTGTTTCTAATGACACCAAATCACGTGGTTAAAACACCATCAGCTGACTGACACCCCATCACATGTCAGATACATGTTCTGTCAGATCATGTGCTGATGGTTCAGGCTGGGCGTGAGCACTGAACCAGGGCTCCCAGTTAGTGGAGAATACACAAGCTGTGAGGGCGCCCTCTAGAGGAGCTCATGACACACTGCAGCCTGTGTTCATAGTATTACTTAATATATTCAACCTGGTTCATAGTATAACTTTATTAACATAAACAACCTGGTTCATAGTATAACTTAATATAAACAACCTGGTTCATAGTATAACTTTATTAATATAAACAACCTGGTTCATAGTATAACTTTATTAATATAAACAACCTGGTTCATAGTATTACTTTATATATACAACCTGGTTCATAGTATAACTTTATTACAGGTTTTTTTCAATCGCTCACAAGCGCTTACCCATACTTCAGATACTTTTTCTAAACTCTTAACGCAGACTCAAACCTACAAAGCACAATTGGCCAAATGGATAATTTTCTTCTCAAAAGCACATTATATTAAATATATACTAACTCTTCATTTCAAAATAGAACACATCTTTCTCTGCAGACACTAACTTTACCAAAACACTGGAAATCTGACTCAAAATGAAATTATTCTGTCAAAGAATTACTCTTGTTTTCAATTCACAAGCTCCTTCCAGTCAATCAAAGTCCACCAGGTTTCAAAACACTGGCTGTTGCAGACATTACAAAAACTGCAGAGACTTTTATGTTTCAGTTTTACAGGTATTTGCATGCAAAACATGTAATCCACTGTTTTTACACTACATGTCTTGGTTGGGAACTGTATGTCCACATGTAATGTCCACATGTAATGTTCACATGCAAAAGCATTCCAGTAAAAAACTAATCAGTTTTTTTCTCCTTACTGTTTACTACAGGAGGTTCAATATAAATACTGTTTACAGTCTGATGGAACAGAAACAGTTTGACAGTATTGCTGACAGTGAACAAAATATCCAAGAAACCCACAAGAGCTTCTGAACAAAAACACAACGGCAACAAGTCCAGATAAAAAGGGGGGAACTATTGTTCCTTTAAAAAAGTTACAGTAAATCCAAACTGTTTATTTATTTATATATTTATTTTACAAATAAACTATGTTTTGGGGCAACGGCTGCAATAGATGATTGAACAACATCCGGTTGGTCAATGTAGGCGGTGTCTGAGTGATCAACTTCTCAACCGGTCATAATCAAAATGTAAATTCTAATCCAAAACTTGCTAAAACATATTTCCCCAAAACATTCCAAACTTACCGACCAACAGGAGGAGATGGGGAATCAATTGTTTGTTTATTATCAGCTGAGATATATTGTTTTATAACTGATATCATTGCAGAACAGGTTTTTAGACTATCCAATGTTTGGAATATTGTGTTTGCCATTGTGGGATGTTGTGTGTTAACATTCGTGAATAATACAAAAACAATCCATAATTTTGTTGGGAGGTATCGATTGTCTGTGAAGAAAATGTAAGCATTGTGGAAATGTGTTCACTGACTGCATATTGTGTGAAAACGACATGAAATGTGTGAATGGTACGGCCACAAAACACAACAATGCTGTGCTAATTGTCTTTAGAGTTTTGAAAATGTGACACTGACTGGACAAACGCTTGGTAGGGCCTGAAAAAAACTATCATATAAAAAACCTTGTTCGCAGTCTAACTTTATTAACATAAACAACCTGGTTCACTTTATCATGTGTATCTACCATAGGGGCATCTAAGAGGGCACTTTATCATGTGTATCTACCATAGGGCATCTAAGAGGGCACTTTATCATGTGTATCTACCATAGGGGCATCTAAGAGGGCACTTTGTCATGTGTATCTACCATAGGGGCATCTAAGAGGGCACTTTGTCATGTGTATCTACCATAGGGGCATCTAAGAGGGCACTTTGTCATGTGTATCTACCATAGGGGCATCTAAGAGGGCACTTTGTCATGTGTATCTACCATAGGGGCATCTAAGAGGGCACTTTGTCATGTGTATCTACCATAGGGGCATCTAAGAGGGCACTTTGTCATGTGTATCTACCATAGGGGCATCTAAGAGGGCACTTTGTCATGTGTATCTACCATAGGGGCATCTAAGAGGGCACTTTGTCATGTGTATCTACCATAGGGGCATCTAAGAGGGCACTTTGTCATGTGTATCTACCATAGGGGCATCTAAGAGGGCACTTTGTCATGTGTATCTACCATAGGGGCATCTAAGAGGGCACTTTGTCATGTGTATCTACCATAGGGGCATCTAAGAGGGCACTGTGTCATGTGTATCTACCATAGAGGCATCTAAGAGGGCACTTTGTCATGTGTATCTACCATAGGGGCATCTAAGAGGGCACTTTGTCATGTGTATCTACCATAGGGGCATCTAAGAGGGCACTTTGTCATGTGTATCTACCATAGGGGCATCTAAGAGGGCACTTTGTCATGTGTATCTACCATAGGGGCATCTAAGAGGGCACTTTGTCATGTGTATCTACCATAGGGGCATCTAAGAGGGCACTATGTCATGTGTATCTACCATAGGGGCATCTAAGAGGGCACTTTGTCATGTGTATCTACCATAGGGGCATCTAAGAGGGCACTTTGTCATGTGTATCTACCATAGGGGCATCTAAGAGGGCACTTTGTCATGTGTATCTACCATAGGGGCATCTAAGAGGGCACTTATTCATGTGTATCTACCATAGGGGCATCTAAGAGGGCACTGTCATGTGTATCTACCATAGGGGCAATCTAAGAGGGCACTTTGTCATGTGTATCTACCATAGGGGCATCTAAGAGGGCACTATGTCATGTGTATCTACCATAGGGGCATCTAAGAGGGCACTTTGTCATGTGTATCTACCATAGGGGCATCTAAGAGGGCACTTTGTCATGTGTATCTACCATAGGGGCATCTAAGAGGGCACTTTGTCATGTGTATCTACCATAGGGGCATCTAAGAGGGCACTTTATCATGTGTATCTACCATAGGGGCATCTAAGAGGGCACTTTGTCATGTGTATCTACCATAGGGGCATCTAAGAGGGCACTGTCATGTGTATCTACCATAGGGGCATCTAAGAGGGCACTTTGTCATGTGTATCTACCATAGGGGCATCTAAGAGGGCACTTTGTCATGTGTATCTACCATAGGGGCATCACAGGGCACTTTGTCATGTGTATCTACCATAGGGGCATCTAAGAGGGCACTTTGTCATGTGTATCTACCATAGGGGCATCTAAGAGGGCACTATGTCATGTGTATCTACCATAGGGGCATCTAAGAGGGCACTTTGTCATGTGTATCTACCATAGGGGCATCTAAGAGGGCACTTTGTCATGTGTATCTACCATAGGGGCATCTAAGAGGGCACTTTGTCATGTGTATCTACCATAGGGGCATCTAAGAGGGCACTTTGTCATGTGTATCTACCATAGGGGCATCTAAGAGGGCACTTTATCATGTGTATCTACCATAGGGGCATCTAAGAGGGCACTGTGTCATGTGTATCTACCATAGGGGCATCTAAGAGGGCACTTTGTCATGTGTCTCTACCATAGAGGCATCTAAGAGGGCACTTTATCATGTGTCTCTACCATAGGGCATCTAAGAGGGCACTGTGTCATGTGTATCTACCATAGGGGCATCTAAGAGGGCACTGTGTCATGTGTATCTACCATAGGGCATTTAAGAGGGCACTTTATCATGTGTCTCTACCATAGAGCATCTAAGAGGGCACTTTGTCATGTGTATCTACCATAGGGGCATCTAAGAGGGCACTTTGTCATGTGTATCTACCATAGGGGCATCTAAGAGGGCACTTTGTCATGTGTATCTACCATAGGGGCATCTAAGAGGGCACTTTGTCATGTGTATCTACCATAGGGGCATCTAAGAGGGCACTTTATCATGTGTATCTACCATAGGGGCATCTAAGAGGGCACTTTATCATGTGTATCTACCATAGGGCATCTAAGAGGGCACTTTGTCATGTGTATCTACCATAGGGGCATCTAAGAGGGCACTTTGTCATGTGTATCTACCATAGGGGCATCTAAGAGGGCACTTTATCATGTGTATCTACCATAGGGGCATCTAAGAGGGCACTATGTCATGTGTATCTACCATAGGGGCATCTAAGAGGGCACTTTGTCATGTGTATCTACCATAGGGGCATCTAAGAGGGCACTTTGTCATGTGTATCTACCATAGGGGCATCTAAGAGGGCACTGTGTCATGTGTATCTACCATAGAGCCATCTAAGAGGGCACTTTGTCATGTGTATCTACCATAGGGGCATCTAAGAGGGCACTTTGTCATGTGTATCTACCATAGGGGCATCTAAGAGGGCACTTTGTCATGTGTATCTACCATAGGGGCATCTAAGAGGGCACTATGTCATGTGTATCTACCATAGGGCATCTAAGAGGGCACTTTGTCATGTGTATCTACCATAGGGGCATCTAAGAGGGCACTTTATCATGTGTATGTACCATAGGGCATCTAAGAGGGCACTTTGTCATGTGTATCTACCATAGGGGCATCTAAGAGGGCACTGTGTCATGTGTATCTACCATAGGGGCATCAGAGGGCACTGTGTCATGTGTATCTACCATAGGGGCATCTAAGAGGGCACTGTGTCATGTGTATCTACCATAGGGGCATCTAAGAGGGCACTTTGTCATGTGTATCTACCATAGGGGCATCTAAGAGGGCACTTTGTCATGTGTATCTACCATAGGGGCATCTAAGAGGGCACTGTGTCATGTGTATCTACCATAGAGCCATC
Source organism: Pseudoliparis swirei (assembly GCF_029220125.1). Taxonomy (NCBI): domain Eukaryota; kingdom Metazoa; phylum Chordata; class Actinopteri; order Perciformes; family Liparidae; genus Pseudoliparis; species Pseudoliparis swirei. The sequence continues at coordinate 2,764,583 of NC_079393.1, read as the reverse complement.
TAAGAGGGCACTTTGTCATGTGTATCTACCATAGGGGCATCTAAGAGGGCACTTTGTCATGTGTATCTACCATAGAGGCATCTAAGAGGGCACTTTGTCATGTGTATCTACCATAGAGGCATCTAAGAGGGCACTTTGTCATGTGTATCTACCATAGGGGCATCTAAGAGGGCACTGTGTCATGTGTATCTACCATAGGGGCATCTAAGAGGGCACTATGTCATGTGTATCTACCATAGGGGCATCTAAGAGGGCACTTTATCATGTGTATCTACCATAGGGGCATCTAAGAGGGCACTTTGTCATGTGTATCTACCATAGGGGCATCTAAGAGGGCACTTTGTCATGTGTATCTACCATAGGGGCATCTAAGAGGGCACTTTGTCATGTGTATCTACCATAGGGGCATCTAAGAGGGCACTTTGTCATGTGTATCTACCATAGGGGCATCTAAGAGGGCACTTTATCATGTGTATCTACCATAGAGGCATCTAAGAGGGCACTTTGTCATGTGTATCTACCATAGAGGCATCTAAGAGGGCACTTTATCATTTGTATCTACCATAGGGCATCTAAGAGGGCACTGTGTCATGTGTATCTACCATAGGGGCATCTAAGAGGGCACTATGTCATGTGTATCTACCATAGGGGCATCTAAGAGGGCACTTTATCATGGGTATCTACCATAGGGGCATCTAAGAGGGCACTATGTCATGTGTATCTACCATAGGGGCATCTAAGAGGGCACTTTGTCATGTGTATCTACCATAGAGGCATCTAAGAGGGCACTTTGTCATGTGTATCTACCATAGGGGCATCTAAGAGGGCACTTTGTCATGTGTATCTACCATAGGGGCATCTAAGAGGGCACTTTATCATGTGTATCTACCATAGAGGCATCTAAGAGGGCACTTTATCATGTGTATCTACCATAGGGGCATCTAAGAGGGCACTGTCATGTGTATCTACCATAGGGGCAATCTAAGAGGGCACTATGTTATGTGTATCTACCATAGAGGCATCTAAGAGGGCACTATGTTATGTGTATATACCATAGAGGCATCTAAGAGGGCACTATGTCATGTGTATCTACCATAGAGGCATCTAAGAGGGCACTATGTTATGTGTATATACCATAGAGGCATCTAAGAGGGCACTATGTCATGTGTATCTACCATAGGGGCATCTAAGAGGGCACTATGTCATGTGTATCTACCATAGAGGCATCTAAGAGGGCACTGTGTCATGTGTATATACCATAGAGGCATCTAAGAGGGCACTATGTCATGTGTATCTACCATAGGGGCATCTAAGAGGGCACTTTATCATGTGTATCTACCATAGGGCATCTAAGAGGGCACTTTATCATGTGTATCTACCATAGTGGCATCTAAGAGGGCACTATGTCATGTGTATCTACCATAGGGGCATCTAAGAGGGCACTTTATCATGTGTATCTACCATAGAGGCATCTAAGAAGGCACTATGTCATGTGTATCTACCATAGAGGCATCTAAGAGGGCACTTTGTCATGTGTATCTACCATAGAGGCATCTAAGAGGGCACTGTGTCATGTGTATCTACCATAGTGGCATCTAAGAGGGCACTATGTCATGTGTATCTACCATAGGGGCATCTAAGAGGGCACTATGTCATGTGTATCTACCATAGATGCATCTAAGAGGGCACTTTATCAATTGTATCTACCATAGGGGCATCTAAGAGGGCACTGTGTCATGTGTATCTACCATAGAGCCATCTAAGAGGGCACTTTGTCATGTGTATCTACCATAGAGGCATCTAAGAGGGCACTTTATCATGTGTATCTACCATAGGGCATCTAAGAGGGCACTGTGTCATGTGTATCTACCATAGGGGCATCTAAGAGGGCACTATGTCATGTGTATCTACCATAGGGGCATCTAAGAGGGCACTTTATCATGGGTATCTACCATAGGGCATCTAAGAGGGCACTATGTTATGTGTATCTACCATAGGGGCATCTAAGAGGGCACTTTGTCATGTGTATCTACCATAGGGGCATCTAAGAGGGCACTTTGTCATGTGTATCTACCATAGGGGCATCTAAGAGGGCACTTTGTCATGTGTATCTACCATAGGGGCATCTAAGAGGGCACTATGTCATGTGTATCTACCATAGGGGCATCTAAGAGGGCACTTTGTCATGTGTATCTACCATAGAGGCATCTAAGAGGGCACTTTATCATGTGTATCTACCATAGGGGCATCTAAGAGGGCACTATGTCATGTGTATCTACCATAGGGGCATCTAAGAGGGCACTTTGTCATGTGTATCTACCATAGAGGCATCTAAGAGGGCACTTTATCATGTGTATCTACCATAGAGGCATCTAAGAGGGCACTATGTCATGTGTATCTACCATAGAGGCATCTAAGAGGGCACTGTGTCATGTGTATCTACCATAGTGGCATCTAAGAGGGCACTATGTCATGTGTATCTACCATAGGGGCATCTATCACCGACATCTTCAACACCTCCCTGGAGACATGCCACGTTCCAGCCTGCTTCAAGGCCTCCACCATCATCCCCGTCCCCAAAAAACCCAAGATCACAGGACTCAATGACTACAGGCCCGTCGCCCTGACCTCTGTGGTCATGAAGTCCTTTGAACGCTTGGTCCTGTCACACCTCAAGACCATCACCGACCCACTCCTGGACCCCCTGCAGTTCGCCTACAGAGCCAACAGGTCTGCAGACGACACAGTCAACATGGCCCTTCACTACATCCTCCAGCATCTGGACTCCCCAGGAACCTACGCCAGGATCCTGTTTGTGGACTTCAGCTCTGCTTTCAACACCATCATCCCGTCTCTGCTGCAGGACAAGCTCTCCCAGCTGCACGTGCCCGACTCCACCTGCAGGTGGATCACAGACTTCCTGACCGACAGGAAGCAGCACGTGAGGCTGGGGAAACACGTCTCAGGCTCCCGGATCACCAGCACCGGTTCCCCCCAAGGCTGTGTTCTTTCCCCTCTGCTGTTCTCCCTGTACACCAACAGCTGCACCTCCAGTCACCAGTCCGTCAAGCTCCTAAAGTTTGCGGATGACACCACCCTCATTGGACTCATCTCTGGTGGGGACGAGACCGCCTACAGGTGGGAGACTGACCACCTGGTGACCTGGTGCAGCCAGAACAACCTGGAGCTCAACGCTCTGAAGACAGTGGAGATGGTTGTGGATTTCAGGAGGAATGCAGCCCCACCCGCCCCTCTCATCCTGTGTGACTCCCCGACGCTGTGGAGTCCGTCCGCTTCCTGGGCTCCATCATCACCCAGGACCTCAAGTGGGAGCTGAACATCGGCTCCATCACCAAGAAGGCCCAGCAGAGGATGTTCTTCCTGAGGCAGCTGAGGAAATTCAACCTGCCAGGGAGAATGATGGTACAATTCTACACGGCCATCGTTGAGTCCATCATCTGCTCCTCCATCACCGTCTGGCACCCTGCAGCCAGAGCCAAAGACAAGTGCAGGCTGCAGAGCATCATCCGCTCGGCCGAGAGGGTTATCGGCTGCAATCTGCCTTCCCTCCAGGTCCTGTTCACTTCCAGGTCACTGAAGCGGGCCAGAAAGATTGTCGCTGACCCCTCCCACCCTGGACACTCCCTGTTCGAGTCCCTCCCCTCTGGGAGGAGGCTGCGGTCCATCAGGACAAAGACCTCCCGCCACACCAAAAGCTTTTTCCCATCGGCAGTCGGGCTCATCAATGGAACCCGGACTGACTGACTGTCACCCCCAGGACTCGTGTTGATTGTTGTTTGTCATGTTTGTCATGTCTAAATGTTGCACCTTCCGCCAAAAAAAATTCCTCGTTTGTGTAAACATTCCTGGCAATAAACCTGTTTCTGATTCTGATTCTGATTCTGAAGAGGGCACTTTATCATGTATATCTACCATAGGGGCATCTAAGAGGGCACTTTGTCATGTGTATCTACCATAGGGGCATCTAAGAGGGCACTTTGTCATGTGTATCTACCATAGGGGCATCTAAGAGGGCAATGTGTCATGTGTATCTACCATAGGGGCATCTAAGAGGGCACTTTGTCATGTGTATCTACCATAGGGGCATCTAAGAGGGCACTGTGTCATGTGTATCTACCATAGGGCATCTAAGAGGGCACTGTGTCATGTGTATCTACCATAGGGGCATCTAAGAGGGCACTTTGTCATGTGTATCTACCATAGGGGCATCTAAGAGGGCACTATGTCATGTGTCTCTACCATAGAGGCATCTTAGATGGCACTTTATCATGTGTATCTACCATAGGGGCATCTAGGGCACTTTGTCATGTGTATCTACCATAGTGGCATCAGAGGGCACTTTATCATGTGTATCTACCATAGGGGCATCAGAGGGCACTTTGTCATGTGTATCTACCATAGGGGCATCAGAGGGCACTTTATCATGTGTATCTACCATAGGGGCATCTAAGAGGGCACTTTGTCATGTGTATCTACCATAGGGGCATCTAAGAGGGCACTTTGTCATGTGTCTCTACCATAGAGGCATCTTAGATGGCACTTTATCATGTGTATCTACCATAGGGGCATCTAGGGCACTTTGTCATGTGTATCTACCATAGGGGCATCAGAGGGCACTTTATCATGTGTATCTATCATAGGGGCATCTAAGAGGGCACTTTGTCATGTGTATCTACCATAGTGGCATCTAAGAGGGCACTTTGTCATGTGTATCTACCATAGGGGCATCTAGGGCACTTTATCATGTGTATCTACCATAGGGGCATCTCAGAGGGCACTTTATCATGTGTCTTTACCATAGGGGCATCTATGAGGGCACTTTGTCATGTGTATCTACCATAGAGGCATCTAGGGCACTTTATCATGTGTATCTACCATAGGGGCATCTAAGAGGGCACTTTATCATGTGTCTCTACCATAGGGGCATCTAAGAGGGCACTTTGTCATGTGTATATACCATAGGGGCATCTAAGAGGGCACTATGTCATGTGTATCTACCATAGGGGCATCTTAGAGGGCACTTTGTCATGTGTATCTACCATAGGGGCATCTAAGAGGGCACTTTGTCATGTGTATCTACCATAGGGGCATCTAAGAGGGCACTATGTCATGTGTATCTACCATAGGGGCATCTAAGAGGGCACTTTATCATGTGTATCTACCATAGAGGCATCTAAGAGGGCACTTTGTCATGTGTATCTACCATAGGGGCATCTAAGAGGGCACTTTGTCATGTGTATCTACCATAGAGGCATCTAAGAGGGCACTTTGTCATGTGTATCTAAGAGGGCACTTTATCATGTGTCTCTACCATAGAGCATCTAAGAGGGCACTTTGTCATGTGTATCTACCATAGGGGCATCTAAGAGGGCACTTTGTCATGTGTATCTACCATAGGGGCATCTAAGAGGGCACTTTGTCATGTGTATCTACCATAGGGGCATCTAAGAGGGCACTTTGTCATGTGTATCTACCATAGGGGCATCTAAGAGGGCACTTTGTCATGTGTATCTACCATAGGGGCATCTTAGAGGGCACTTTGTCATGCGTATCTACCATAGGGGCATCTAAGAGGGCACTGTGTCATGTGTATCTACCATAGGGGCATCTTAGAGGGCACTTTGTCATGTGTATCTACCATAGGGGCATCTAAGAGGGCACTTTGTCATGTGTATCTACCATAGGGGCATCTAAGAGGGCACTATGTCATGTGTCTCTACCATAGAGGCATCTAAGAGGGCACTTTATCATGTGTCTCTACCATAGGGGCATCTAAGAGGGCACTTTATCATGTGTCTCTACCATAGGGGCATCAGAGGGCACTTTATCATGTGTCTCTACCATAGGGGCATCTAAGAGGGCACTTTGTCATGTGTATCTAAGAGGGCACTTTGTCATGTGTCTCTACCATAGGGGCATCTAAGAGGGCACTTTATCATGTGTCTCTACCATAGGGGCATCAGAGGGCACTTTATCATTTGTCTCTACCATAGGGGCATCTAAGAGGGCACTTTGTCATGTGTATCTACCATAGGGGCATCTAAGAGGGCACTTTGTCATGTGTATCTACCATAGGGGCATCTAAGAGGGCACTTTATCATGTGTCTCTACCATAGGGGCATCTAAGAGGGCACTTTGTCATGTGTCTCTACCATAGGGGCATCTAAGAGGGCACTTTATCATGTGTCTCTACCATAGGGGCATCTTAGAGGGCACTTTGTCATGTGTCTCTACCATAGGGGCATCTAAGAGGGCACTTTGTCATGTGTCTCTACCATAGGGGCATCTAAGAGGGCACTTTATCATGTGTCTCTACCATAGGGGCATCAGAGGGCACTTTATCATTTGTCTCTACCATAGGGGCATCTAAGAGGGCACTTTGTCATGTGTCTCTACCATAGGGGCATCTAAGAGGGCACTTTATCATGTGTCTCTACCATAGGGGCATCTAAGAGGGCACTTTATCATGTGTCTCTACCATAGGGGCATCAGAGGGCACTTTATCATGTGTCTCTACCATAGGGGCATCTAAGAGGGCACTTTGTCATGTGTCTCTACCATAGGGGCATCTAAGAGGGCACTTTATCATGTGTCTCTACCATAGGGGCATCAGAGGGCACTTTATCATGTGTCTACCATAGGGGCATCTAAGAGGGCACTTTGTCATGTGTCTCTACCATAGGGGCATCTAAGAGGGCACTTTATCATGTGTCTCTACCATAGGGGCATCAGAGGGCACTTTATCATTTGTCTCTACCATAGGGGCATCTAAGAGGGCACTTTGTCATGTGTATCTACCATAGGGGCATCTAAGAGGGCACTTTGTCATGTGTATCTACCATAGGGGCATCTAAGAGGGCACTTTGTCATGCATATCTACCATAGGGGCATCTAAGAGGCACTTTATCATGTGTCTACCATAGGGGCATCTAAGAGGGCACTTTGTCATGTGTCTCTACCATAGGGGCATCTAAGAGGGCACTTTATCATGTGTATCTACCATAGGGGCATCTAAGAGGGCACTGTGTCATGTGTATCTACCATAGGGGCATTAACGACGCCTTGTTCCTTTGCAGATCCTCCTCCCACATGGAGTTCCACCTGCATCTGATCACAGATGGTGATCCGTATCATCTCCATCCAACTGGACTTCTCGTCGACGGGCGAGAAGGCCGACTGCGGAGCTCTCCGGATCCTATCTGGAAACTCCTTAAGTTGGAGGGGAAAGGGTCTATGCTGCTCGCTGCTCTTAACTTTTAATAATATACAAAGATTTTTTTTTGTAATCCTTCAAATGAAGGATACCTGTGACGAATGAACCACACCTATGACGTCATTGGTGTTTGTATTTGTAATGAAGGCTGAATTAAATAAATCATGATAACGTTCATATTATTGTTGAGTTGACTTTATGTGTTGAGTGGAATCAAAGTTACACAGAGTGCAGAATATTGTCTTTATTTAGAAATTATTCATTATTTTTTAGAAAACCAACCAATCCGATAAAAAACAAAGAAATTCATTCAAAACAAAAGTGAATTATAATTTAAGATAAAACTTTATTGATCCTTCTGTGGATTTCTGCAGCATCTCCATATTCACCAGCTGCGACACATCAATGATTATCATACAATATAATTAGGGCTGTGAAACGATTACAAATTTTAATCGGGTTAATCACAGGTTTCTGTGGATTAATCATGATTAATCACATATTACCGATATTCTCGGTATATTTTGTGAGAACATAGAGATTTATGACAAAAGACGGATATATACATTTATACATTCTTCTATACAATGGTGCTGCAACTCAGCAGTTATTTAGCAGTTTTCTTCCATATGGAACATTAATACATCTTCATCCTAAACAGAATGTTTAACCCTCCTGTTACCTTTCGGGTCAATTTGACCCCATTCAATGTTTAATGTCGGTGTTCTTTGGGGTCAATTTGACCCCCGGCTGTTTTTCACTGTGTCAAACATATAAGAAATATCAACTTTTTTATTTATTTAAAGGGCTATTTAGGTAGTCAACAAACAAACATAAAGTACCTCTCACTTAAACTTGGGAAGCAATATTAATTCTAATATTTTTCTGGAGGTTTTAATTACTGGGGTCAAATTGACCCCGAGGGTAAAATATGTCAGTAAATATAAAGGTAAACAGAACATTTTTCTCTTTTTTGTCAACCATTAACTTCACCATGACACAATCTAAAGCAGGGGTTCCCAAACTTTTTAGACCACGCACCTCCTTCTACATCCCGACCGGGTTCACACCCCCCCAACCCCCCACAACGTTCAACAGAATGCAAGAGTTGTTGACGGGGGGGGGGGGGGGGGGGGTGCGAGTGACTTTGCTCTGTCCCGATGCGCGTAGACCGGCGTCGGAGCTCTGCGGCGACCACGATCGACGTATTGAGCACCCCTGCATTCAAACATTAAATAGCCAAGAGTTTTTTTCAGCGTAAGAAATACGATGTGTGGCGGGAGTGTGTGAGCCGAAATGCCACTTGAGAGCCCTGAGAATGTTTAATATTAATTATTACACCATTAGACCACCATTACATTTTTCCTCTCGCGCACCCCCTAGAGGCAGCTCGTCCGCCACACTTTGGGAATCCCTGATCTAAAGGCCTCTAGTCTTCCTCTAGCAGCTGCTGAGGCAAACTGACTGTGTGGGTTTTCTTCATGAACTGGGCCGTGATGAAAGGGACGGCGGGGACACCGCTGCAAAGCTGAAACCTCACCGACACGGACAGGTGGACAGATTGACAAGTGACTTCTTTTTTGCTCGGTCCCGATGCGCGCGCACGGAGCTCTGTGGCGCGCGAGACGGAGATCGATAAGTGTTAACGCAACGCGAAGAAACAGAAATGACATGCTGCTGTGGAGATACGATCAACAACAGACGTTTAGTTTAATAAAAGAACAAAGACGTGCTATAGAGAACATGTCAGGGGGCGGGCCAATCTCTTTAATGTCATTGATCTACCGACACTACGCCGCGATCGACTGGCAGGTCGCGATCGACGTGTTGAGACCCTGATCTACAGGAAGTAAAAGTCGTAACAAGGTTTCCGGAGGTGAACCTGCGGAAGGATCATTACCGATGAACAGACCGTCTGCATGAGAGCGGACAGAGTTCAGATGGAAGCTCATTTTGCAAGTGACTTTGTTTTCGTCCCGATGTGCGCCGACACGCGGCATCCGAGCTCTGCGGCGAGCCGAGATCGGAGTCGTGTTAATGCGACACTAGAGACAGAATGACACGCTGCTGGAGAGACGACCAACAACAGACGGATTGGAAGCTCATTCTGCGCATGCGTTAAATGCGTTAAAAAAACAAACTAGTTAAACCTGTAATTTAATTAACTGAGTTAACGCGTTATTTTTCACAGCACTAAATATAATATGTATTATTCTGCATGATGAGTACTTTCACTGGCTCCTCCTCTTTCACTGGCTCCTCCTCGTGAAAGAGGAGGAGCCAGTGAAGAGGAGGAGCTGCAGAGTCACTTCTCCTGAAACGAAAGTGAAGTGAGTCTGAGAGACAGCAGCGCTGCAGTCAGACACGTCTCTGTTTCTGTCTGAGAAACATTCACCTGGACCCACAACAACAACAACAACAACAACAGCAGCAGCAGAGTCTCTGACCAACGCCGGTGAGTCCACTGTGCTGCTAAATGAACTTAAATGTAGTTCCAGTCAGAAAGTAGCAGCAGCTGAACTAACCGGTGGAGCTTGAATGTACCTGATGACGTATTTGACCCGTAAAGGCAGACGTGTGATTTATAAACACGTTTATTATGTTCATGACATTTGGTGAATGTCCGTGAACTCCTTCCCCGCCTGGTGGTCAGTGCTGTTGGTCTTCGTGAGGCGGCCCAGCTGGTCGTATCGACTGTGGTCCAACATCAGGCGTTAGCGTGAAGCCTCAGGTCTCCTCCGACAGGAAGCTGGCCTCAGCCTGTCCTCCATGTCGGGGCTCTGTGTGTGTGTCTAACACCGGATGAGCATGTTGCCCCACCTGTTGCTCCACATGTTGCACAACCTGTTGCTCCGCCTGTTGCCCCACCTGTTGCTCCACCTGTTGCCCCACCTGTTGCACAACCTGCTGCCCCGCCTGTTGCTCCACCTGTTGCCCCACCTGTTGACCTCGACTCGCCCACATTCCACCACCTGAACATACAGTGGAGAGGTGTGAGTCATCAGCACGGATACAACTGCTGCTTTGAAAGTTTATGATGAAGAGAGTTTAAAAGTCACACGAGATATGAAGTGAAATTATGGTTCCACAAAAGAGGAGCTTGATACCGAAGGCTCTGGGGTAATATGGTACTACACGCTCTCTAGTGGGGTAATGTGGTACTACATGCTCTCTAGTGGGGCAATATGGTACTACACACTCTCTAGTGGGGCAATATGGTACTACATGCTCTCTAGTGGGGCAATATGGTACTACACGCTCTCTAGTGGGGTAATATGGTACTACATGCTCTCTAGTGGGGCAATATGGTACTACACGCTCTCTAGTGGGGTAATATGGTACTACACGCTCTCTAGTGGGGCAATATGGTACTACACGCTCTCTAGTGGGGTAATATGGTACTACACGCTCTCTAGTGGGGCAATATGGTACTACATGCTTTCTAGTGGGGTAATATGGTACTACAAGCTCTCTAGTGGGGTAATATGGTACTACACGCTCTCTAGTGGGGTAATATGGTACTACAAGCTCTCTAGTGGGGTAATATGGTACTACAAGCTCTCTAGTGGGGCAATATGGTACTACACGCTCTCTAGTGGGGCAATATGGTGCTACAAGCTCTCTAGTGGGGTAATATGGTACTACACAGTCTCTAGTGGGGTAATATGGTACTACACGCTCTCTAGTGGGGTAATATGGTACTACAAGCTCTCTAGTGGGGTAATATGGTACTACATGCTCTCTAGTGGGGCAATATGGTACTACAAGCTCTCTAGTGGGGTAATATGGTACTACAAGCTCTCTAGTGGGGTAATATGGTACTACATTCTCTCTAGTGGGGCAATATGGTACTACAAGCTCTCTAGTGGGGTAATATGGTACTACATGCTCTCTAGTGGGGCAATATGGTACTACAAGCTCTCTAGTGGGGTAATATGGTACTACAAGCTCTCTAGTGGGGTAATATGGTACTACATGCTCTCTAGTGGGGCAATATGGTACTACAAGCTCTCTAGTGGGGTAATATGGTACTACATGCTCTCTAGTGGGGTAATATGGTACTACACGCTCTCTAGTGGGGTAATATGGTACTACATGCTCTCCAGTGGGGTAATATGGTACTACACGCTCTCCAGTGGGGTAATATGGTACTACATGCTCTCTAGTGGGGCAATATGGTACTACAAGCTCTCTAGTGGGGTAATATGGTACTACATGCTCTCTAGTGGGGTAATGTGGTACTACATGCTCTCTAGTGGGGTAATATGGTACTACACGCTCTCCAGTGGGGTAATATGGTACTACATGCTCTCTAGTGGGGCAATATGGTACTACAAGCTCTCTAGTGGGGTAATATGGTACTACATGCTCTCTAGTGGGGTAATGTGGTACTACATGCTCTCTAGTGGGGTAATATGGTACTACATGCTCTCTAGTGGGGTAATGTGGTACTACACGCTCTCTAGTGGGGTAATATGGTACTACATGCTCTCCAGTGGGGTAATATGGTACTACACGCTCTCTAGTGGGGTAATATGGTACTACATGCTCTCTAGTGGGGCAATATGGTACTACACGCTCTCTAGTGGGGTAATATGGTACTACATGCTCTCTAGTGGGGCAATATGGTACTTCGCCTCGGTGTGTTGGTGTGCGATGTTTTTTGTTGTGTTCGTTTTAAATACTGTTTTCTGCTGGGATTCCCAGAGCTCTTTCACCAGAGAAGAGCTCTTGAACATCAGGGGAACAACTCCAGCGGATTTACTTCCAACATTTTTAACTTCTGTGGAGTTACTGGACATTTTTGTAAAAGGTGTGCTCACCTTCGCCCACGCGGTGAGACGCCGGCGGAGAGGAAGCGCTCAGGGGCGCTTATGCGGCTACGGAAACGGGATCTCGTACAGCGCTGCCGGGCATATTTCTCCAACGTCCGCTCACTGTGCAACAAACTGGACGAACTCCAGCTGCTGGTGGGGAGACAGAGACTTCTCCTCATCCTCCGTTCTGTGCTTCACGGAATCATGGCTTAGTGGCTCGATACCAGACTCTGCGCTCCAGCTCGCTGGCTTCCAGCTGTTCCGAGCGGACGGGTCACGGAGCTCTCCGGAAAAAAAGGGTGGAGGAATCTGCTTTTACCTCAACAACGGCTGGTGCAACGACGTAACGGTGATTCTACAGCACTGTTCGCCGGACCTGGAATCTTTTATCATTCACTGCAAACCCTTCTACTCCCACGTGAGTTCGCTTCATTCATCCTGGCGGAGTTTACATGCCGCAAGAGGGAACGTGAACGAGGCACAACAGACCTCGCCGAACAGATACGGTGTGTGAGCGGACCTTCCGGACTCTTTAGTTATTGTACTCGGTGATTTTAACAAAGGAAACCTCAGCCACGAACTCCTAAATATAGACAGTTAATTAAATGCCCTACCAGAGAGAAGAGCATTCTGGACCACTGCTACACAACAATCAGCAGGGCCTATCACGCCGTCCCTCGAGCTGCACTGGGAAACTCTGACCACGTCATGGTTCATCTGATTCCTCATACAGGCAGAGACTAAAGCTCTGCAAACCTGTGGTGAGGAAGTTCAAGAAGTGGACCAGTGACGCTCTGGAGGATCTACGGGTGTTTGGACTGTACTGACTGGGATGTCTTCAGGACTGCTACCAACAGCCTGGATGAGTACACAGAGGCTGTAACTTCACATCAGCTTCTGTGAGGACAGCTGTATTCCATCCAGCTCCAGGGTGAGTTATAACAACGACAAACCCTGGTTCACAGCGGAGCTCAGGAAGCTAAGACTGCAGAAGGACCAGGCATTCAGGAGTGGGGACAAGGACCTGTACACAGAGTCCAAATACAGGTTTAGCAAGGCGGTGAGAGATGCTAAACGACTGTACTCTGAGAAACTGCAACAGCAGCTCTCAGCAAACGACTCTGCTTCTGTCTGGAGAGGGCTCAGGCAGATCACCAACTACAAGCCCAAATCACCCCACTCCATGAACAATGTGCTTCTGGCAGACGAGCTAAATGAGTTCTACTGCCGCTTTGAAAGTCAATGGAGCAGTCCTGAGACAATCCCCCACAGCCCCACCAACAAGCCACAGACCATCAGCCCACCTCCCCCAGCCCATCAGGGCTCACACCTCTGGAGCACCCTCCATCAACTCAGCGACGCCCTCGTCATCCTGGAGAGAGCCGTCAACAGGCTGTTTAAAAGCAGAACCCCGCAAAGCAGCGGGCCCGGACTCCGTCTCCCTCCACCCTGAAGCACTGTGCTGACCAGCTGTCTCCGGTGTTCACCGACATCTTCAACACCTCCCTGGAGACATGCCACGTTCCAGCCTGCTTCAAGGCCTCCACCATCATCCCGTCCCAAAACCCAAGATCACAGGACTCAATGACTACAGGCCCATCGCCTGACCTCTGTGGTCATGAAGTCCTTTGACGCTTGGTCCTGTCACACCTCAAGACCATCACCGACCCACTTCTGGACCCACTGCAGTACGCCTACAGACCCAACAGGTCTGCAGACCATGCAGTCAACATGGCCTTCACTACATCCTCCAGCATCTGGACTCCCGAGCAACCTACGACAGGATCGTGTTTGTGGACTTCAGCTCTGCCTTCAATACGATCATCCGTCCCTGCTGCAGGACAAGCTCTCCCAGCTGCACGTGCCCGACTCCACCTGCAGGTGGATCACAGACTTCCTGACCGACAGGAAGCAGCACGTGAGGCTGGGGAAACACGTCTCAGGCTCCCGGACCACCAGCACGGGTTCCCCAAGGCTGTGTTCTCTCCCTCTGCTGTTCTCCCTGTACACCAACAGCTGCACCTCCAGTCACCAGTCCGTCAAGCTCCTAAAGTTCGCGGATGACACCACCCTCATTGGACTCATCTCTGGTGGGACGAGACCGCCTACAGGTGGGAGACTGACCACCTGGTGACCTGGTGCAGCCAGAACAACCTGGAGCTCAACGCTCTGAAGACAGTGGAGATGGTTGTGGATTTCAGGAGGAATGCAGCCCCACCCGCCCTCTCATCCTGTGTGACTCCCCGACGCTGTGGAGTCCTACCGCTTCCTGGGCTCCATCATCTCCCAGGACCTCAAGTGGGAGCTGAACATCGCTCCATCTCCAAGAAGGCCCAGCAGAGGATGTTCTTCCTGAGGCAGCTGAGGAAATTCAACCTGCCAGGGAAGATGATGGTACAGTTCTACACGGCCATCGTTGAGTCCATCATCTGCTCCTCCATCACCGTCTGGCACCCTGCAGCCACAGCCAAAGACAAGCGCAGGCTGCAGAGCATCATCCGCTCGGCCGAGGGTTATCGGCTGCAATCTGCCTTCCTCCAGGTCCTGATCACTTCCAGGTCACTGAAGAGGGCAAGAAAGATTGTCGCCGCCCCCTCCCACCCTGGACACTCGCTGTTCGAGTCCCTCCCTCGGGAGGAGGCTGCGTCCATCATGACTAAGTCCACCCGCCACAACAAAGCTTTTTCCCGTCGGCGGTCGGGCTCATGAATGGACCCCGGGACTGACTGACTGTCACCCCCAGGACTACCACCTCTTCTTCCACCTTCCTCTCTCCTCCTTCTTCCCGCTCCTTCCTCTTCCTCCTCCTCCCTCTTCCTCCCACTCCTCCTCCCTCCTCCTTCTTCTTCCCTCCTCCACACACGTCACCTTAACAAGCACTTCAACTAAAACACACCACTTGAAGCACACACCCAAACACTCTCACATTATTTGTTGTCTTTCCGTCGCGTTGATTGTTGTTTGTTTGTCATGTCCAAATGTTGCACCTTCCACCAAAAAAAATTCCTCGTTTGTTTGTGAAAACATTCTTTGGCAATAAACCTGTTTCTGATTCTGATTCTGATTCTGATATGGTACTACATGCTCTCCAGTGGGGTAATATGGCACTATATGCTCTCCAGTGGGGTAATATGGTACTACAAGCTCTCTAGTGGGGTAACATGGTACTACATGCTCTCTAGTGGGGTAATATGGAACTACACGCTCTCTAGTGGGGTAATATGGTACTACATGCTCTCTAGTGGGGCAATATGGTACTACAAGCTCTCTAGTGGGGTAATATGCTACTACATTCTCTCTAGTGGGGCAATATGGTACTACACGCTCTCTAGTGGGGTAATATGGTACTACATGCTCTCTAGTGGGGCAATATGGTACTACAAGCTCTCTAGTGGGGTAATATGGTACTACATGCTCTAGTGGGGTAATGGTACTACATTCTCTCTAGTGGGGCAATATGGTACCACAAGCCTCTAGTGGGGTAATATGGTACTACATGCTCTCTAGTGGGGTAATATGGTACTACATGCTCTCTAGTGGGGTAATATGGTACTACATGCTCTCTAGTGGGGCAATATGGTACTACAAGCTCTCTAGTGGGGTAATATGGTACTACAAGCTCTCTAGTGGGGTAATATGGTACTACACGCTCTCTAGTGGGGCAATATGGTACTACACGCTCTCCAGTGGGGCAATATGGTACTACAAGCTCTCTAGTGGGGCAATATGGTACTACACGCTCTCCAGTGGGGCAATATGGTACTACAAGCTCTCTAGTGGGGCAATATGGTACTACAAGCTCTCTAGTGGGGTAATATGGTACTACATGCTCTCTAGTGGGGTAATATGGTACTACATGCTCTCTAGTGGGGCAATATGGTACTACAAGCTCTCTAGTGGGGTAATATGGTACTACAAGCTCTCTAGTGGGGCAATATGGTACTACATGCTCTCTAGTGGGGTAATATGGTACTACATGCTCTCTAGTGGGGTAATATGGTACTACATGCTCTCTAGTGGGGTAATATGGTACTACATGCTCTCTAGTGGGGCAATATGGTACTACAAGCTCTCTAGTGGGGCAATATGGTACTACAAGCTCTCTAGTGGGGCAATATGGTCCTACACGATCTCTTGTGGGGTAATATGGTACTACAAGCTCTCTAGTGGGGTAATATGGTACTACACGCTCTCTAGTGGGGCAATATGGTACTACAAGCTCTCTAGTGGGGTAATATGGTACTACACGCTCTCTAGTGGGGCAATATGGTACTACAAGCTCTCTAGTCGGGTAATATGGTACTACACGCTCTCTAGTGGGGCAATATGGTACTCATACCTGCAAACTTGTCACCTTTCGGTGAAATTCACCGTTTTGAACTCAAATAGGTCATCCACGTGAATCGTGGAGATCCGAAGAGTTTTTGTTTTGGGGGAGAGGGGGGTCACCTGCGCTGCCGCTGAGATTGCAGTGAGACGGAGAAAAGTGTGAAGTGTTGCTCTTCATAAAACATCTTTGATGGCACGTGTCGCGCCTCGCCAATCAGCGTTCAGATGTCCACAGCGTTGGGGGTTCAGGTTAGCTTGAATGTTAGCCCGCCACATCTACTCCTGTCACGCTGCACGGTGTAGCGATGCTAACAAAGTACCCGCACGTTAAACACGATGTGATTTAGCATATTTTTAGTATCGATACTTCATTAAGAGAGCGATCAGAGCGCGCTGCTCCGTGTCGAGCTATCTGGCACACTGCTGCCATGCAGCTCACAGCGAGAGAAGTGGCAGCTTTAGAGACTTCGGCTTAAAAAAAAAGATGCCAGAAGTGAAATGTTTCAGTCTGTAAAGTTCTGTAACTCTCCAGCTGCTCATCCTGATGAACTGTGTATCATCTGGTCAGAGACTAACGGCCTCATAGTGATCATCAATGCTATGATGGAACCATGTAGTTTCATTCATATCTGGCTGTATTAATACTAATATTACTGTCATTTGTTAAGTGTTGAAAAGTTGGTAAAAAGTGAACCATACAGATGTTTTATTTATTACTATTATAGATAAATATACCAGTCTCGTAATTATGGTACCATATTGTTTGTATGGTGTATTGAATTCTGGTATCGGGTATCATGATATTTATGGCAGGTATGTAATATGTATAGAAGTTATAATATGAGTATCGTGACAAACAGGTAGAGACAGAACAGATTCAGGAGAAGTCCATGAGGACTGTTCAGGCAAAAAAAGGAAGTTGGTTCATGAATGACTTTAACCATATTATATATAATGACAATGTATATTTGTTATTACTATCATTATAGGGCTGAGTCAGAGCGGAGAACCTTTTGTTCTTAAACTGTTTATTATCATTATTTAGATTTGTGGTCAGAACAATAAAATGACTGTAGTTGTGGTTCTAAAAGCTTTGAGGCTTCAAACAACGTGGATGTGGTGTGGTGAAAAAAAAGAAAAAAAAGTCACCTGCACCCCCCCCCCCCTTGTCACCTTTTTCACCCCTCATGAGTTTGCAGGTATGGGTACTACACGCTCTCTAGTGGGGCAATATGGTACTACACGCTCTCTAGTGGGGCAATATGGTACTACAAGCTCTCTAGTGGGGTAATATGGTACTACAAGCTCTCTAGTGGGGCAATATGGTACTACACGCTCTCTAGTGGGGCAATATGGTACTACAAGCTCTCTAGTGGGGTAATATGGTACTACAAGCTCTCTAGTGGGGCAATATGGTACTACACGCTCTCTAGTGGGGCAATATGGTACTACACGCTCTCTAGTGGGGCAATATGGTACTACACGCTCTCTAGTGGGGTAATATGGTACTACAAGCTCTCTAGTGGGGCAATATGGTACTACACGCTCTCTAGTGGGGCAATATGGTACTACAAGCTCCCTAGTCGGGCAATATGGTACTACAAGCTCTCTAGTGGGGCAATATGGTACCACACGCTCTCTAGTGGGGCAATATGGTACTACACGCTCTCTAGTGGGGCAATATGGTACTACAAACGCTTTAATATCATCGTCTCTCTGCACCTCCTCCTCCTCCTCCTGTATACTATCAACTGTATACTACTTCCTGTGTACTTCTACTTGAAAGGAATGTGTAGCACTACATTAACCTAGAAGGGTAACTGGTTACATGGCAGATTCAGATTTGAGGCCAGCTGGGAGATATCATCCCTCCAGCATATCCTGGGTCTTCCCGGGGGTCTCCTCCCAGTTGGATGTGCCTGGTAAACCTCCAGTGGGAGGCGCAAAAGAGGCAACCTGATTAGATGCCCGAACACCTCGGAGTCTCCTTTTCCCCAGGAGGCTGAGTAGTCTGATACCTTGGTAGTTCGAGCACACTCTTTGAAAATGGGAACCATTTGGTCTTCGCCCATGGGCACTGTTCCCGACCCCCATGGGCGAAGACCACCAGACCACCAGATGCTCACCGGTGAGCTCCCCTCCTGGCTCTAGCTCCGGGAGGGTGCCCCGGTTTCCTTGACCTGGGCAAGGTGGCTATAGTCCATTTGCCGCTATCGATCAGGTTTATTACAGATATTATATAAAAATATACCAATTAAATTTAGAGATGCACCGATCAGGTTTTTTGGTACCGATCACTGAAATCAGAATCTGCCGATCCGATAATATCGATCACCGATCATGGTGTCGATTGAAGCATTCTATTTATTGTGTAGCATTATTGCCTAGGACTATGAGGAAATACATATACAGGACTGTCTCAGAAAATTAGAATATTATGATAAAGTTCTTTATTTTCTGTAATGCAATTAAAAAAACAAAAATGTCATGCATTCTGGATTCATTACAAATCAACTGAAATATTGCAAGCCTTTTATTCTTTTAATATTGCTGATTATGGCTTACAGCTTAAGAAAATTTTAATATTTCCTCAGACCAAGTAAAAAAAAAGATTTATAACAGCTGAGTGTTTGTCAAGGCTCAGGAAACCCTTGCAGGTGTTTCGAGTTAATTAGACAATTCAAGTGATTTGTTTAATACCCTACTAGTATACTTTTTCATGATATTCTAATATTTAGAGATAGGATATTTGAGTTTTCTTAAGCTGTAAGCCATAATCAGCAATATTAAAAGAATAAAAGGCTTGCAATATTTCAGTTGATTTGTAATGAATCCAGAATGCATGACATTTTTGTTTTTTTAATTGCATTACAGAAAATAAAGAACTTCATCACAATATTCTAATTTTCTGAGACAGTCCTGTATATAGCACCTAAAACATTAAAGAAATTACAGAGTTCTCGTAAAAATGTAGGACTTTTAATTTGAAAAATCTCCTAATTGCTACAGTAAATATGTTTGATTTCAAGGGTAATATTAGTCAGGAATGTCTTAAACACATCTGCATCAGTCATTGCCTGGGACTATGAGGAAAACGATATATAAAGCACCTCAAACAAGAAATTACCGATTTCTTTAAACATTTAGGACTTTTAAAAATATCCTAATTGATACATTAAAATGGGTTGATTGCCAGTGTAGGGGATTTCAGATATGTATGGAACACATCTGCATCATTCATTTCCTGGAACTCTTGGGGAAATCTATATACAGGACTTTTTTTAACATACAAAAGTCTGACTTATTTTTATAAACTCTTCCTTGGTACAGTAAAAATGTTTTGATTTGAGCATAATTTAAGCTAAATCTCAGAAACGATCTATAAAGATACAAAATCAGTTCATTGTTTCCTTGTATATGTTAGTGTATGATTTGTCGACATCTTATTTTGAAAAACGGTTGTTGTTTTTCGTGGTTCTTTCTGCTAACTTTGCAAAACCGGATGTTGTCACTTAAATCCTTCCGCTAACTTTATCAAAACCCTCGCGCTCCTGATCGAATGTGTTTACCGTGAGCATCAGTCTATATGTGTCATGTGTGGTCACGGTTGTCGCAGCAAGAGAGGACCCAAACGCCGACATTACTGCACAAAACAATCTTTACTCCAAGAAACCAGAACAGGACGACAAACACGCGGACCAAACAGTACGAAGCCACACTGGGAATGAGACGAACAGGGTTTACATACACAGGCAAGGTGAGAGGATTGGACAACGGGGAACGAGACACAGGTGGACACAATGAGGGCGGGGCCAGCAATCACACAGAAGGAAACAATCAGGAACAGGGCAGACAATCACAGGGAGACAGACGCTACACAAGGACTTCTAAACGACACAAAACTAGACACAAACTACAGATCCTAACAATATGGGCTCAGACATGTGAGAGTCGGCTGAGTCGACCCAGAGATTCAACTCGGGGGACGGGGACGCCGCTCGGTGGTGAGGATCCCCTCTGACCTCTCACTCTGCGGTCCTCGCCGGGCGCATCGTCTCCCTTGCGATGCGCCGCGATTGAAACGTCTCTGATAGTTCTCGCAGATTTTATGTCATCTGATCGGCCGTTTTGAGAACGCCGATCAAAACCGATAATGGGAATATCGGTCGATATGGATCGGCGCCGATCAGATTGTTTAATTGAACTATCCAAGATCTGATTAGAATTCAAATCTCTACCTGAAGTAAATGTAAGTACATTGTGCCGATGATGCTTCTCTGTCACCCGTTACCTCATTTGAATGCAGGACCTTTACTGTGCGCTATTTATAGTTTTGCTGTTATTTAATACATAATAACAGTTTTATTTCCCCTCTTGTCCTCAGACTGTAGACATGTCTGCTGCCAGCTGTCAGCTGACTGAGGATCAGTTCCTGTGCTCCATCTGTCTGGATGTGTTCACTGATCCAGTCAGTACACCATGTGGACACAACTTCTGTAAAGCCTGCATCACTCAACACTGGAACGTCAATGTCCCCGATCAGTGTCCCAACTGTAAGAAGCTTTTCTACACCAGACCTGAGCTGCAGATTAACACCTTCATCTCTGAGATGGCTGCTCAGTTCAGACAGGCAGCTCAACAGGAAGCCAGCAGCAGCAGCTCAGAGCCACAAGCTGCCAAACCAAGAGAAGTTCCCTGTGACGGCTGCACTGGAACCAAACTGAAGGCCCTGAAGTCCTGCCTGGTGTGTCTGGAGTCCTACTGTGAGACTCACCTGGAGCCTCACCTGACAAGACCAGGTCTGAAGAGACATCAGCTGATGGACCCCGTGGAGAACCTGGAAGGTTGGATGTGTCTGAAGCACAATAAACCTCTGGAGCTGTTCTGTCAGACCGACCAGACGTTTGTCTGCATGCTCTGCACTGTTCTAGACCACAAGAACCACAATGTAGTTCCTCTGGAAGAAGAATATGAAGGAAAGAAGGCCGAGATGAAGAAGACTGAGGCTGAAACCAAGGAGATGATCCAGAAGAGACGCCTGAAGATCCAGGAGCTCAAACACTCGGTGCAGCTCAGTGAGGAACAATCAGCCAGAGAGATAGCAGGTGGTGTTCAGGTCTTGACCGCTCTGAAGGAGTCTGTTGAGAGAAGCCAGGCCAAGCTCATCCTCACGATCAAAGAGAAGCACAGAAACACAGAGAAACAGGCTGAAGGCTTCATCCAAGAGCTGGAACAGGAGATATGTGAGCTGGAGAAGAGAAGCACTGAGGTGAAGCAGCTCTCACGCTCTGAAGACCATCTCCACCTCCTCCAGAGCCTCAGGACCCTGAAGGCTGCTCCACCCACCAAGAACTGGACCGGAGTCAGAGTCCGTCCACCTTCCTATGAGGGGACAGTGATGAGAGCTGTGCAGCAGCTGGAGGAGACGCTCAGCAATCAGATGAAGAAGCTGTTTGAGGGCGAGCTGAAGAGGGTCCAGCGGTCTGCAGTGGATGTGACTCTTGATCCTGATTCAGCAAACCCCTACCTCATCCTGTCTGATGATGGAAAACAAGTTAAACTTGGTGATGTACAGAAGAATCTTCCAGACAACCCAGAGAGATTTGATACTAGTGTTATTGTCTTAGCAAAGCAGAGTTTCTCTTCAGGAAGATCTTACTACGAGGTTCAGGTTGAAGGAAAGACTAAGTGGGATTTAGGAGTGGTGAGAGAGTCCATCAACAGGAAGGGACGCATCACACTTTCTCCTCAGGAAGGTTTCTGGATGATATGGTTGAGGAATGAGAATGAGTACTACGCTCTTGTTGACCCTCCAGTCCGTCTCTCTCTGAGGTCTCGGCCTCAGAAGGTGGGGGTGTTGGTGGATTATGAGGAGGGTCTGGTCTCCTTCTATGACGTAGATGCTGCAGCTCTTATCGACTCCTTTACTGGCTGCTGCTTCACTGAGAAACTCTTCCCATACTTTTGGTCCATGTCTTATCTTTGATCGGGACTTGTCCTTTAACTCCCACGTAAAGCAAATCTCAAGGACTGCATTCTTTCATCTACGTAATATTTCAAAAATCAGGCACATCTTGTCTCAAAAAGATGCAGAAAAATTGGTTCACGCGTTCGTTACTTCGAGACTGGATTACTGCAACTCCTTATTAGCAGGCTGCTCTAATAAATCTCTTAGGTCCCTCCAGTTGATCCAGAATGCTGCAGCTCGTGTTCTCACTAAAACTAAGAAAAGAGATCACATCACTCCTGCACTAGCTGCTCTGCACTGGCTCCCAGTAAAATCAAGAATCACTTTTAAAATTCTTCTCTTAACCTACAAAGCCTTGATTGGTGATGCTCCATCATATCTTAAGGAGCTTGTCAGTTCATATTGCCCCACTAGAGAGCTACGCTCACTAAATGCGGGACTACTTGTAGTTCCTAGAGTCTTAAAAAGTAGAATGGGAGCCAGAGCCTTTAGTTATCAAGCTCCTCTTTATGGAACCAGCTTCCAATTTCAGTCCGGGAGGCAGACACAGTCACCTCGTTTAAGAGTAGACTTAAGACCTTCCTCTTTGACAGAGCTTATAGTTAGGGCTGAATCAGGTTTGCCCTGGTCCAGCCCTTGATATGCTGCTATAGGCTTATAGCTGCCGGGGACGTTTAGGATGCACTGAGTACCTATCTCCTCTTTTTCTCTCCTTAAGGATGAATTTTCATCTCTCAATCACACGTTACTAACTCTGCTTTCTCCCGAAGTCCTTTTGACTTTACGTCTCATGGGGTCATCGGACCCTATGAGACGGCATAGATCCTATCTGCCTGATGGATCGTCTGGGTCGTGGAATTCCTGCTCATGACTACGCCACTGTCCTGTTGAGACTCGCCGCCACCTCCTCCCACCGCCATCTGCCTGATGGATCGTGGAGGTCTCCATCGTGGAATATGCCTACTATGAACTATTCATACACTCTGTCATATTCATTGAATGTATTTTAACTCTAAATCTGTCCTTCTGTACACATTACATCTATTGCATCTGTCCATCCTAGGAGAGGGATCCTCCTCTGTTGCTCTCCTCCAGGTTTCTTCCTTTTTCCCCTGAAGGGTTATTTGGGAGTTTTTCCTGGTCCGATGTGAGGTTTTGGGGCAGGGATGTCTATGTGTACAGATTGTAAAGCACTCCGAGACAAATTTGTAATTTGTGAAATTGGGCTATACAAATAAACTGAATTGAATTGAATTAATGAAGGAGGTCTAAACTCTGCTCCTCTGATCATCTCTCCTGTCGACCACACAGAGTAGAACTACCACTGGATTCCCTCCAGAGAGATCCACCTTCCTCTAATACAATAATGTCTGTTAATTGGTGATTCGTACAGTGTGTCGTGTTTATTATTTTTCTATGAATATTTCTTTGATTTGTATCACCTCTCACAACTAAAACACCAGTTTTATGTATTTAGTTACTGAAGACCAGTTCATGAATGAGACTGACAGAACTTTGCTTTTCTCTCTTTCCTTTGAAGTAAAACAATACAAAGTCACAATGTGTTCAGCTTTGTTTCTTAAGATATCACAGATAGATCAAAGAACTGATGGTGTTTCTAATGACACCAAATCACGTGGTTAAAACACCATCAGCTGACTGACACCCCATCACATGTCAGATACATGTTCTGTAAGATCATGTGCTGATGGTTCAGGCTGGGCGTGAGCACTGAACCAGGGCTCCCAGTTAGTGGAGAATACACAAGGTGTGAGGGCGCCCTCTAGAGGAGCTCACGACACACTGCAGCCTGTGTTCATAGGATAACTTAATATAAACAACCTGGTTCATAGTATAACTTTATTAACATAAACAACCTGGTTCATAGTATAACTTTATTAATATAAACAACCTGGTTCATAGTATAACTTGATTACAGTTTTTTTCAATCGCTCACAAGCGCTTACCCATACTTCAGATACTTTTTCTAAACTCTTCACACAGACTCACACCTACAAAGCACAATTGGCCAAATGGATAATTTTCTTCTCAAAAGCACATTTTATTAAATATATACTAACTCTTCATTTCAAAATAGAACACATCTTTCTCTGCAGACACTAACTTTACAAAAACACTGGAAATCTGACTCAAAATGAAATTATTTTGTCAAAGAATTACTCTTGTTTTCACTTCACAAAGTCCTTCCAGTCAATCAAAGTCCACCAGGTTTCAAAACACTGGCTGTTGCTGACATTACAAAAACTGCATAGACTTTTATGTTTCAGTTTTACAGGTATTTGCATGCAAAACATGTAATCCACTACATGTCTTGGTTGGGAACTGTATGTCCACATGTAATGTTCACATGCAAAAGCATTCCAGTAAAAAACGAATCAGTTTTTTTCTCTTTACTGTTTACTACAGGAGGTTCAGTATAAACACTGTTTACAGTTTGATGGAACACACTCAAAAAAACGATTCAAGCCCTTCTTAGAGGTGACACGTTTAAATATTGTTTGATACATTTAAATAAATCAATTACAAAACGAAGATATTTATATTGAATGGGTGTAACACAAAATGTATGAATACTTTCATTTATTAGATTTATTTAGGTTACACTCACAAAAACGATTCAAGCCCTTCTTCGAGGTGATACATTTAAATATTGTTTGATACATTTAAATAAATCAATTACAAAAATAGATATTTATATTTAATGGGTGTAACACAAAATGTATGAATACTTTCATTTATTAGATTTATTTAGGTTAGATGGTGTGCATATCAACTCAAAATAAATGTGTTTAATTGAGGACTACCCTTTGTGCATGCGCCAGCTGAAAATCAGTTGTTTACATGAGGTGAAGACACTTTCAGGGCTGTATGGTGGTGTAGTGGCTAGCACTGTCGCCTCACAGCCAGAGGTCCGTGGGTTCAATTCCCAGTCGGGGTGTTCCTTCTGTGTGGAGTTTGCATATTTAGTTAGTTAGTTTATATTTTGAGTTGGACAAACACAAATTCATTTAATTTAATGACTATCGTAATTTGATTTGAGATGTATTTGATACAAATGAGTTGGACTAACTTAATTACATTTTATTGCACTGATGTGCTAAATTTGAGTTGGAGTTGCATATAATTATTGGATGGAAAACCTGCCAACAATTTAATTGAGTTCATCCAATGAGTCATTTCTTTGAGTGCAGAAACAGTTTGACAGTATTGCTTACAGTGAACAAAATATCCAAGAAACACACAAGAGAAATCTGAACAAAAACACAACGGCAACCAGCCCAGATAAAAAGGGGGGAACTATTGTTCCTTTAAAAAAGTTACAGTAAATCCAAACTGTTTATTTATTTATATTTTTATTTTTACAAATAAACTATGTTTTGGGGCAACGGCTGCAATCGATGATTGAACAACATCCTGGTTGGTCAATGTAGGCGCTGTCTGAGTGATCAACTTCCCAACCGGTCATAATCAAAACTTAAATTCTAATCCAAAACTTGCGAAAACATATTTCTCAAAAACATTCCAAACTTACCGACCAACAGGAGGAGATGGGGAATCAATTGTTTGTTTATGATCAGCTGAGATATATTGTTTTAGAACTGATATCATTGCAGAACAGGTTTTTAGACTGTATCCAAGGTTTGGAATATTGTGTTTGCCATTGTGGGATGTTGTGTGTTATCCAGCAGTCTCACATAGCCCCCCTCTGGACAGCCAGAGGGGGGGCTATGTGAGACTGCTGTTCATTGATTATAGTTCAGCTTTCAACACCATAGTCCCCTCCAGACTGGCCGGCAAGCTGATTGAGCTGGGACTGAACACCCCCCTGTGTGCTTGGATCCTGGACTTCCTGACCGCCAGGCCACAGGTGGTCAGGGTGGGCAGACACCTCAAATCCCTCACCCTGAACACAGGATCCCCAGGGTTGCGTCCTCAGCCCCTACTGTACTCCCTGTACACACATGACTGTGTGGCCAGGTTCAGCTCAACACCATCATCAAGTTTGCGGATGACACAGTGGTGGTGGGCCTGATCTCCGACAACGACGAAGGCCTACCTGGAGGAAGTTGCTGATCTGTCACTCTGGTGCCAGGACAACAGCCTCATCATGAATGTCACCAAAACTAAGGAGCTGATTGTGGACTTTAGGAGGGTACAACAACAGAGGACGTACTCACCACTGGGGATTAACGGGACTACTGTGGAGAGGGTGAGCGGGTATAAATACCTGGGAGTCCACATCACCGAGGATCTGACATGGTCAACAAACACAGACACTCTGGTGAGAAAGGCAAGGCAGCGCCTCTACCACCTCAGGCAGCTGAGGAAATTTAAAGTTTCCCAGAGGACCCTTCAGTCCTTCTACTCTGGAGCTGTAGAGAGCGTCCTGACAGGAAGCATCACAGCCTGGTTTGGCAACTGCTCCGCTCAGGACAGGAAGGTTTCAGAGAGTAGTGCGTTCGGCTGAACGCACTATTGGAACTACACTCCCACCCTGCAGGACTTGTACACCAGGAGGTGCAGAACCAGAGCCGGCAGGATCATGAAGGATCCTCACCACCCCAACAACAGACTGTTTCAGCTGCTGCGGTCAGGCAGGCGCCTCGGTAGTCACGCTGCAAGAACAGAGAGACTGAGACGGAGTTTCTTTCCTCAGGCCATTAGGACTGTGAACTCCGACCTCACCAGGACCCCCACATAGACCCACACAACTGCCCCTCTTAGGCACACACACACACACACACACACACACACACACACACACACACACACACACACTTACTGTAAATATTGTGTTGTTTTTTATTGTAAATAGTGTGTACTTGTTGCCCTTGCACATTCCTGCTGAGCATTGCCACTTTCATTTCACTGCACACCCTGTGTGTGTATGTGACAAATAAAACATCTTGAATCTTGAATCTTGAACAATCCATAATTTTGTTGGGAGGTATCGATTGTCTGTTAAGAAAATGTAAGCATTGTGGAAATGTGTTCACTGACTGCATATTGTGTGAAAACGACATGAAATGTGTGAATGGAACGGCCACAAAACACAACGATGCTGTGCTAATTGTCTTTAGAGTTTTGAAAATGTGACCACTGATTGGGCAAACGCTTGGTAGGGCCTGAAAAAACTATCATATAAAAAACCTTGTTCGCAGTCTAACTTTATTAACATAAACAACCTGGTTCACTTTATCATGTGTATCTACCATAAGGGCATCTAAGAGGGCACTTTGTCACGCGTATCTACCATAGGGGCATCTAAGAGGGCACTTTGTCATGTGTATCTACCATCGGGGCATCTAAGAGGGCACGTTGTCATGTGTATCTACCATAGGGGCATCTAAGAGGGCACTTTGTCATGTGTATCTACCATAGGGGCATCTAAGAGGGCATGTTGTCATGTGTATCTACCATAGGGGCATCTAAGAGGGCACTTTGTCATGTGTATCTACCATCGGGGCATCTAAGAGGGCACGTTGTCATGTGTATCTACCATAGGGGCATCTAAGAGGGCACTTTATCATGTGTATCTACCATAAGGGCATCTAAGAGGGCACTTTGTCATGTGTATCTACCATAGGGGCATCTAAGAGGGCACTTTGTCATGTGTATCTACCATAGGGGCATCTAAGAGGGCACTTTGTCATGTGTATCTACCATAGGGGCATCTAAGAGGTACTGTGTCATGTGTATCTACCATAGAGGCATCTAAGAGGGCACTATGTCATGTGTATCTACCATAGGGGCATCTAAGAGGGCACTATGTCATGTGTATCTATCATAGGGGCATCTAAGAGGTCACTATGTCATGCGTATCTATCATAGGGGCATCTAAGAGGGCACTATGTCATGTGTATCTATCATAGGGGCATCTAAGAGGGCACTATGTCATGTGTATCTATCATAGGGGCATCTAAGAGGGCACTATGTCATGCGTATCTACCATAGGGGCATCTAAGAGGACACTGTGTCATGTGTATCTACCATAGGGGCATCTTAGAGGGCACTATGTCATGTGTATCTATCATAGGGGCATCTAAGAGGGCACTATGTCATGTGTATCTACCATAGGGGCATCTAAGAGGGCACTGTGTCATGTGTATCTACCATAGAGGCATCTAAGAGGGCACTATGTCATGTGTATCTATCATAGGGGCATCTAAGAGGGCACTATGTCATGTGTATCTACCATCGGGGCATCTAAGAGGGCACTATGTCATGTGTATCTACCATAGGGGCATCTAAGAGGGCACTATGTCATGTGTATCTACCATAGAGGCATCTAAGAGGGCACTTTGTCATGTGTATCTACCACCTCAGGAGCAGTCCTGAGACAATCCCCCACAGCCCCATCAACAAGCCACAGACCATCAGCCCACCCTCCCCCAGCCCATCAGGGGCTCACACCTCTGGAGCACCCTCCATCAACTCAGCGACGACCCTTGTCATCCTGGAGAGAGACATCAACAGGCTGTTCAAAAAGCAGAACCCCCGCAAAGCAGCGAACCCGGACTCCGCCTCTCCCCTCCACCCTGAAGCACTGTGCTGACCAGCTGTCTCCGTGTTCACCGACATCTTCAACACCTCCCTGGAGACATGCCACGTTCCAGCCTGCTTCAAGGCCTCCACCATCATCCCCGTCCCCAAAAAACCCAAGATCACAGGACTCAATGACAACAGGCCCGTCGCCCTGACCTCTGTGGTCATGAAGTCCTTTGAACGCTTGGTCCTGTCACACCTCAAGACCATCACCGACCCACTCCTGGACCCCCTGCAGTTCGCCTACAGAGCCAACAGGTCTGCAGACGACACAGTCAACATGGCCCTTCACTACATCCTCCAGCATCTGGACTCCCCAGGAACCGACGCCAGGATCCTGTTTGTGGACTTCAGCTCTGCCTTCAACACCATCATCCCGTCCCTGCTGCAGGACAAGCTCTCCCAGCTGCACGTGCCCGACTCCACCTGCAG
The DNA here is from genome assembly GCF_029220125.1 of Pseudoliparis swirei. Classification (NCBI taxonomy): domain Eukaryota; kingdom Metazoa; phylum Chordata; class Actinopteri; order Perciformes; family Liparidae; genus Pseudoliparis; species Pseudoliparis swirei. The sequence continues at coordinate 2,735,236 of NC_079393.1, read as the reverse complement.
GTGGATCACAGACTTCCTGACCGACAGGAAGCAGCACGTGAGGCTGGGGAAACACGTCTCAGGCTCCCGGACCACCAGCACAGGTTCCCCAAGGCTGTGTTCTTTCCTCTGCTGTTCTCCTGTACCAACAGCTGCACCTCCAGTCACCAGTCCGTCAAGCTCCTAAAGTTCATGGATGACACCACCCTCATTGGGCTCATCTCTGGTGGGACGAGACCGCCTACAGGTGGGAGACTGACCACCTGGTGACCTGGTGCAGCCAGAACAACCTGGAGCTCAACGCTCTAAAGACAGTGGAGATGGTTGTGGATTTCAGGAGGAATGCAGCCCCACCCGCCCCTCTCCTCCTGTGGGACTCCCCCGTCGACGCTGTGGAGTCCTTCCGCTTCCTGGGCTCCATCATCACCCAGGACCTCAAGTGGGAGCTGAACGTCAGCTCCATCACCAAGAAGGCCCAGCAGAGGATGTTCTTCCTGAGGCAGCTGAGGAAACTCAACCTGCCAGGGAGAATGATGGTACAATTCTACACGGCCATCGTTGAGTCCATCATCTGCTCCTCCATCACCGTCTGGCACCCTGCAGCCACAGCCAAAGACAAGTGCAGGCTGCAGAGCATCATCCGCTCGGCCGAGAGGGTTATCGGCTGCAATCTGCCTTCCCTCCAGGTCCTGTTCACTTCCAGGTCACTGAAGCGGGCCAGAAAGATTGTCGCTGACCCTCCCACCCTGGACACTCCTGTTCGAGTCCCTCCTCTGGGAGGAGGCTGCGTCCATCAGGACAAAGACCTCCCGCCACACCAAAAGTTTTTCCGTCGGCGGTCGGGCTCATCAATGGAACCCGGACTGACTGACTGTCACCCCCAGGACTACCACCTCTTCTTCCACCTTCCTCTCTCCTCCTTCTTCCCGCTCCTTCCTCTTCCTCCTCCTCCCTCTTCCTCCCACTCCTCCTCCCTCCTCCTTCTTCTTCCCTCCTCCACACACGTCACTTTAACATGCACTTTAACTAAAACACACCACTTGAAGCACACACCCAAACACTTTCACATTATTTGTTGTCTTTCTGTCGTGTTGATTGTTGTTTGTTTGTCATGTCCAAATGTTGCACCTTCCACCAAAAAAATTTCCTCGTTTGTGTAAACATTCCTGGCAATAAAACTGTTTCTGATTCTGATTCTGATTTCTGATAGGGGCATCTAAGAGGGCACTTTGTCATGTGTATCTACCATAGGGGCATCTAAGAGGGCACTATGTCATGTGTATCTACCATAGGGGCATCAGAGGGCACTATGTCATGTGTATCTACCATAGGGGCATCAGAGGGCACTATGTCATGTGTATCTACCATAGGGGCATCTAAGAGGGCACTTTGTCATGTGTATCTACCATAGGGGCATCTAAGAGGGCACTATGTCATGTGTATCTACCATAGGGGCATCTAAGAGGGCACTTTGTCATGTGTATCTACCATAGGGGCATCTTAGAGGGCACTTTATCATGTGTATCTACCATAGGGGCATCTAAGAGGGCACTTTGTCATGTGTATCTACCATAGGGGCATCTAAGAGGGCACTATGTCATGTGTATCTACCATAGGGGCATCTAAGAGGGCACTTTGTCATGTGTATCTACCATAGGGGCATCTAAGAGGGCACTATGTCATGTGTATCTACCATAGGGGCATCTAAGAGGGCACTTTGTCATGTGTATCTACCATAGGGGCATCTTAGAGGGCACTTTGTCATGTGTATCTACCATAGGGGCATCTTAGAGGGCACTGTGTCATGTGTATCTACCATAGGGGCATCTTAGAGGGCACTGTGTCATGTGTATCTACCATAGAGGCATCTAAGAGGGCACTATGTCATGTGTATCTACCATAGAGGCATCTAAGAGGGCACTATGTCATGGGTATCTACCATAGAGGCATCTAAGAGGGCACTATGTCATGTGTATTGTTGAGTATTCTGAAACTGGGCACTTCGCAGATGGTGGAAAACAAGCTTCCGGACGCGCATAGATTAAGTTATCAACATTTAATGGCAGGAATTGTAAAACAAACAGTCAACGCGCTCTCCCTCGTGTCCAGGCTGCCGGTTCCCGGCACCTTCCGGGAGCACACCCTCCTGCATCGCCTTACCTGAGAAAAGAGAGCGGTCCCTCTAAAAACACGCTGTCTCTTAATCCTCTCTTGCGCCGGTCGAAACGTCACTTCCGGTTCCGACGCTTTCACAATAAGATTCCCGTCTTGGTTTTGACTGCATTAAAAGTCACCTTCACAATAAAAGTCCCTTGTTATTGTGAGTCACTTCACGGAATTCAACCGGCTTCGTCAATCTATAATACTAACATACAGTCACTCTCATGCAATATACATTAATTCTTGCCATTTACATTTGCATAGAGTAAACATTACCCCTATGCTTCATAATACATTCATAACAATATCAATATTCTCCTTAATATTGTCTATTATAATATCTTTCTATATGTATTAATTTAAAACATAAGACCTCTGCAGATGTTATCAAAATAAACTATTACAACTTAACAGTATCTACCATAGGGGCATCTTAGAGGGCACTTTATCATGTGTATCTACCATAGGGGCATCTAAGAGGGCACTTTATCAATGGTATCTACCATAGGGGCATCTAAGAGGGCACTTTGTTATGTGTCTACCATAGGGGCATCTTAGAGGGCACTTTATCATGTGTATCTACCATAGGGGCATCTAAGAGGGCACTTTGTCATGTGTATCTACCATAGAGGCATCTAAGAGGGCACTTTATCATGTGTATCTACCATAGGGGCATCAGAGGGCACTTTGTCATGTGTATCTACCATAGGGGCATCAGAGGGCACTTTGTCATGTGTATCTACCATAGGGGCATCAGAGGGCACTTTGTCATGTGTATCTACCATAGGGGCATCAGAGGGCACTTTATCATGTGTATCTACCATAGGGGCATCTAAGAGGGCACTTTATCATGTGTATCTACCATAGGGGCATCTAAGAGGGCACTTTATCATGTGTATCTACCATAGGGGCATCTTAGAGGGCACTTTATCATGTGTGTCTACCATAGAGGTATCTAAGAGGGCACTTTATCATGTGTATCTACCATAGGGGCATCTAAGAGGGCACTTTATCATGTGTATCTACCATAGGGGCATCTAAGAGGGCACTTTATCATGTGTCTCTACCATAGGGGCATCTAAGAGGGCACTTTATCATGTGTATCTACCATAGGGCATCTAAGAGGGCACTTTATCATGTGTATCTACCATAGGGGCATCTAAGAGGGCACTTTATCATGTGTCTCTACCATAGGGGCATCTAAGAGGGCACTGTGTCATGTGTATCTACCATAGGGGCATCTAAGAGGGCACTTTATCATGTGTATCTACCATAGGGGCATCTAAGAGGGCACTTTATCATGTGTATCTACCATAGGGGCATCTAAGAGGGCACTTTCTAAGAGGGCACTTTGTCATGTGTCTCTACCATAGGGGCATCTAAGAGGGCACTTTGTCATGTGTCTCTACCATAGGGGCATCTAAGAGGGCACTTTATCATGTGTATCTACCATAGGGGCATCTAAGAGGGCACTTTATCATGTGTCTCTACCATAGAGGCATCTAAGAGGGCACTGTGTCATGTGTATCTACCATAGGGGCATCTAAGAGGGCACTTTGTCATGTGTCTCTACCATAGGGGCATCTAAGAGGGCACTTTGTCATGTGTATCTACCATAGGGGCATCTAAGAGGGCACTTTATCATGTGTATCTACCATAGGGGCATCTAAGAGGGCACTTTGTCATGTGTCTCTACCATAGGGGCATCAACGACGCCTTGTTCCTTTGCAGATCCTCCTCCCACATGGAGTTCCACCTGCATCTGATCACAGATGGTGATCCGTATGATCTCCATCCAACTGGACTTCTCGTCGACGGGCGAGAAGGCCGACTGCGGAGCTCTCCGGATCCTATCTGGAAACTCCTTAAGTTGGAGGGGAAAGGGTCTATGCTGCTCGCTGCTCTTAACTTTTAATAATATACAAAGACAGTTTTTTTTAATCCTTCAAATGAAGGATACCTGTGACGAATGAACCACACCTATGACGTCATTGGTGTTTGTATTTGTAATGAAGGCTGAATTAAATAAATCATGCTAACGTTCATATTATTCAAGATTCAAGATGTTTTATTTGTCACATACACACACAGGGTGTGCAGTGAAATGAAAGTGGCAATGCTCAGCAGGAATGTGCAAGGGCAACAAGTACACACTATTTACAAATAAAAAACAACACAATATTTACAGTAAGTGTGTGTGTGTGTGTGGGCAGTTGTGTGGGTCTATGTTGAGTTGACTTTATGTGTTGAGTGGAATCAAAGTTACACAGAGTGCAGAATATTGTCTTTATTTAGAAATTATTAATTATTTATTAGAAAACCAACCAATCCGATAAAAAACTTAGAAATTCATAAAAAACAAAAAGTTAATCATAATTTAAGATAAAACTTTATGGATCCTTCTGTGGATTTCTGCAGCATCTCCATATTCACCAGCTGCGACACATCAATGATTATCATACAATGCAGAGAGCGTCCTGCAGCCACATCAACACCCCCTCAACAACCCCCCAGCCCCCCCACCCCGCCTGCACCTCACAGCAGCCACACTCTCATCGTAGAGGAGCACGAGGTGAGGCGCATGCTGAGAACGGTGAACCCGAGGAAGGCCACAGGCCCAGACGGTGTTCCAGGACAAGTACTGAGAGAATGTGCAGACCAGCTGGCTGGGGTCTTTACCAAGATCTACAACCAATCACTCTCTCAGGCTGTCGTCCCACCATGCATGAAGACTTCCACAATCATTCCGGTGCCGAAAAAGAACTCCATCACCTGCCTTAACGATTACCGCCCAGTAGCACTCACACCCATCATCACAAAGTGCTTTGAGAAACTGATCAAGATACACATCACCTCAGCTCTACCTCCCGGGTTTGACCCTCACCAGTTCGCCTACAGAACAAACAGGTCCACGGAGGACGCCATCGCCACAGCTCTGCACTCCACTCTGAGCCACTTGGAACAGAGGGGGAGCTACGCGAGGCTGCTCTTTGTGGACTACAGCTCGGCATTTAACACCATCATTCCTGAGAGACTGGTGTCCAAACTATTAGATCTGGGACTATCAAGCTCAATATGCAAATGGATAATGGACTTTTTGTCTGACCGTCCCCAGAGGGTGAGGATGGGTTGCCACACCTCCTCAAACCTAAACCTCAGCATCGGCTCTCCACAGGGCTGCGTGCTGAGTCCTCTACTCTACTCACTCTACACACACGACTGCACCCCGCACACTCCAGCAACTCGGTCATCAAGTTCGCGACGACACCACCATAGTGGGGCTCATCTCAGGAGGAGATGAGCGCATGGAACGAGGTGGAGAGGCTGGCAGGGTGGTACAGAGAACAACCTGGCCCTGAACACCTCCAAAACCAAGGAGCTGATTGTCGATTTCAGGAGGAAAAACAGACTTTCAGCCCCTGGTCATCAGTGGAGACAATGGAGAGCCTCCAACTTCCGATTCCTGGGTGTACACCTCGAAGAACACCTTACCTGGAGCACCAACACCTCAGCCACCATCAAGAAGGCACACCAGAGACTGTACTTCCTGAGAGTCCTCAGGAAAATCACCTCACACAGGAGCTGCTAGTGTCATTCTATCGGTGCTCTATTGAGAGCATCCTGACATACTGCATCTGTGTGTGGTTCTGGAGCTGCACGGCTGCAGAGAGGAAGGCGCACCAGAGGGTCGTGAACACCGCTCAGAAAATAATTGGATGCCCCTCCCCCCTGACTGAACTCTACAACACGCGCTGCCTGACGTCAGCCCATAGCATCCTGAAAGATCCCTCCCACCCAGGACACTGCCACTCTCTCCTCAAGCGCTCGGGCAGTCGATACAGAGCGATGAACACAAAACAAATAGACTGAAGGACAGTTTTTATCCGAGAGCAATAACTGTGCTCAACAGGCCCTGAAACCTCTCTGCATCTGTCAAAATAATGTGCAATACACCATGTGCAATACAGAACAAATGTGCAATATTGAAAAGTGAAAACAATTACAACATATGCCCACTCAGGAAAAATGTGCCTTATGCCCAAATGTACACTTGAATTTTACTACAACTGTTCACATATTTTAAATGCCGAGTCACTTTAAATAAGGTTGTCTTTTTTCTATTCTTCGTATACCATGTATACAATACTGACATGCCTCTTACTCACTTCTGTTATAATTCTGTACATATTTTGTTTTTTATTCTTATTTTTTAGTTGTACTCCTATTTTTTTTACATTGAAGTGCACCTAGGGGACTGCTACTCAATTTCGTTGTTCTTTGAACGTGTTCTCTGTAACAATGACAATAAAGAAAGTCTAAGTCTAAGTCTAAGTCTAACAATATAATATGTATTATTCTGCATGATGAGTACTTTCACTGGCTCCTCCTCGTGAAAGAAGAGGAGCCAGTGAAAGAGGAGGAGCCAGTGAAAGAGGAGGAGCCAGTGAAGAGGAGGAGCTGCAGAGTCACTTCTCCTGAAACGAAAGTGAAGTGAGTCTGAGAGACAGCAGCGCTGCAGTCAGACACGTCTCTGTTTCTGTCTGAGAAACATTCACCTGGACCCACAACAACAACAACAACAACAACAGCAGCAGCAGCAGAGTCTCTGATCAACGCCGGTGAGTCCACTGTGCTGCTAAATGAACTTAAATGTAGTTCCAGTCAGAAAGTAGCAGCAGCTGAACTAACCGGTGGAGCTTGAATGTACCTGATGACGTATTTGACCCGTAAAGGCAGACGTGTGATTTATAAACACGTTTATTATGTTCATGACATTTGGTGAATGTCCGTGAACTCCTTCCCCGCCTGGTGGTCAGTGCTGTTGGTCTTCGTGAGGCGGCCCAGCTGGTCGTATCGACTGTGGTCCAACATCAGGCGTTAGCGTGAAGCCTCAGGTCTCCTCCGACAGGAAGCTGGCCTCAGCCTGTCCTCCATGTCGGGGCACTGTCGGCGTTTCTCAATTCAAAGAACACAAGTACAGACTTGTGTTCTTTTGGAGTCCGGACTTGGGAGGACGGTGTCGGGTTCGCTTAGTAATGCGCGTGAGACAAACTGTGGACTGAAGTTGACATGTTTATTCCCCAGCTCACTCCGTATCTGACCCTCGCCCCACACATTCACTCCCTCCTCCTATTGGTCCACACTCCACAGCCTACCAACATAGGGCTTCCTATTGGATAAACATACATGTCAATCAACTGTTATGCGTAACATTGAACAATACCACATCTTCCCTTTTAAGAACAGAGAATAAACTATTGTTTCCATCCGACCATTCGAACCCTGTAAGGAGAACAATGTTAGGCACCTTGGTGAGCATTGGAACTTGTATGAAACAAGTGCATTCATTAAACAACTGCAGTTCCCTGAATTCTCACATTGTAACATAAAGTGCTTTAACTAAACGTATTAGCTTCAACTAAGCTTTCACATAACCATGACACCCTAACACAACAATAACTCAACATATATTTCAGAGATTTCTTTCATTTCATTTCACAAGTTAAGCCTAGTGGGCTCAATGATGGCTCTCCCAGACCTAGTTCTGAGATTGGGAGTCTCTGCAGTAACACTGGAGGTGTCACAGCAGGTGACATGGGAGCTCTGACAGGTGCTGCTGTGGTGACGTCCTCTCTTGTGTAGGCGCCTGTCGAGGTATCAGATGCAGGCGGTTGCGTCTCACCACCCCTTGAGGTAAATCCACCAAATAAGATCTTGGAGTAGAGTGGTTCTGGATCACAGTTCCAGACGTCTTGGCGTCGGTGGCCCATACATGTTCTCCTGGTGACAAGACGCTGTGCATCTTTGCACGGTGACGCCTGTTATCGTGTGCAGCATCTGACATCCTCTTCTCCTTTTCCTTCTGAGCCAGTGCATGGCTGTCAGGCAGTGTCGGATCCAGATGAGAGGGAACGGTTGGCACCGTGGTGCGTAAACGTCGGCCCATGAGAAGCTGAGCCGGGCTGTATCCGTTCTGAAGAGGAGTGGCTCTATAAGCGAGTCGAGCCAGGTCGGGGTCATTTGCCTTCTTTAGAAGGTTGTTCACCGTCTGAACCGCCCGTTCTGCTTCGCCGTTACTTTGCGGGAACCTCGGGCTGCTGGTGACATGTCTGAATCCGTATGCAGCTGCAAACAAGGCGAAGGCCTGTCCAGAAAACTGAGGTCCGTTATCTGACATCATTACCTCCGGGATGCCATGGCGAGCGAAGATTGACTTTAGATGCGTGACGATGTCGGTGGACCTGGTGTGAGATAAGAGTGCAATCTCAATATATCTCCAGAAGTAGTCGGCGACAAGTAAGTACGTCTTTCCAAACAGTTCAAAGAGGTCCGCCCCCAACTTCTGCCATGGCCGGTCAGGGAGCTCTGAGGGCGCGAGCGGCTCATTGGGATTGTGTCTCTCTTGTATGCATGTTCTGCATTTGAGGACCATGTCGTTTATCTGCTGACCAAGTCCCGGCCACCATACAGCCTGGCGTGCGCGCGCTTTACATTTCACGACACCTTGGTGTCCTTCATGCAGCTTGGCTAGCACGTCGTTCCGCAGTGTTGCAGGTATTACCAGCCGTGAGTCTTTTAGGAGCAAACCGCCTTCCACTGCGAGTGTGGCTCGCTCTAGCCAGTAGTTTCTCAGCACTGATTCCTGTTTGACATGCGCTGGCCATCCTTCTCTGCACCGCGTCATGACCCGTGAGCAGACACTGTCAGCTTTGAGCTGCTCTTTCAGATTCCCTATGTATGAGGGGCTGGCAGGCAGATTTTCCATGATACAGTCCACATATATGTTTGTGCTCTCCATCAGTTCGTTTTCATCTGGGGACATGCTCGCTTTCACAGGCGAGCGTGACAGTGTGTCTGCTGTCCAGAGGGACTTCCCTGGCACATGTATGATTGAATACGAGTCGCGCATGAGCCTCATTCTGAAGCGCTGAATTCTTGGCGGCAGAAGATCAAGTGCTTGGGCTCCAAGTAGGCTGAGAAGAGGCTTATGGTCGGTCTCCAGGATGAAATGCTTTCCCAGGAGGAAATCCCGGAACCGTTCACAGGCCCATGTGAGGCCTAGAGCCTCCTTTTCCACTTGTGCATAGCGTTGTTCCGTTGGAGAGAGAGACCGCGATGCATAAGCCACAGGACACCGTCCACCTTCTGGAGAATAACGCCTCCCAAGCCATACGAAGATGCATCGGCTGATACTTTAGTGTCCCTGTTTGAGTCATACATGGCCAGCACTGGAGGAGAAGTGCCTCCTTCAGCCCCTTAAACGCCATTGCCTGGTCCGTGCCCCACACCCAGCAGTTCTTTTTCGAGAGGAGGTCGCGGAGTGCTTTGTCCTTTTCGGCCAGCTGAGGAATGAATTTTCCCAGCTGGTTGACCATGCCGAGAAAACTCCTCATCTCACTCACATTTGTGGGCTCCTTCATCTCCGTGATAGCCTCCGTCTTCTTCGGATCGGGCCGGATGCCCGTGACTGAGATGATGTGGCCCAAAAAAGGCCATCTCGCTCTTGGAGATGTCACACTTTTCCACATTCAGGGTGATGCCTGCTTTCTCTACTCTTTGTAGCACAGCATGGAGTCGAGTGTCGTGCTCATCTTGGTCCCGTCCCCACACTAGTAAGTCATCGATGTGGCAGACCACACCCTCCAACCCCTCTATGACTTCCGCCATCATGCACTGAAAGTGTTCGGGTGCTGAGTTGATGCCGAAGGGAAGGCGGTTAAAGTGGAACCGCCCGAAGGGTGTTATGAATGTGGTGTACATGACTGACTCTTCGGCTAAGGGGATCTGCCAGAACCCCGTGTTAGCATCCAATTTACTGAACACTTTTGCTCCGGCAAGCATTCCGAGGGACTGATCCACAGACGGCAGAATGTACTTTTCACGGCACACATACTCATTCAGGCCGGTATAATCCACACAGTCTCAGACGTGGACTGTTTTTCTTTGGTACGACCACCATACCGGCACACCAGTCTGTTGGCTCCTCCACGCGGCTGATGACGCCCAGCGTTTCCATTCGCTGGAGCTCTTCCTTGACTTTCCCCACCAGCAGCAGTGGAATTCTCCTAGGGGTTTTCAGTGAGAAAGGCACAGCATTTGGTTGAAGTTTGATGTGATATGCCCGTTTCACCTCACCTAGCCCACTGCACAGTCTAGGGTACGTCGCCTTGAGAGTGTTCAAATCTATGCTGGCAACACGTTTGAGCAGGCCAAGGGCTGTAATGGCTGGAAATCCGAGCAAGGGCGTGCTCAGATTTTTGACCACGTAAACCTTCTGCATGGTCCGTTGACTCCTCCTCAGCTGCAGTCTGGCGAATCCCGACACCTCCAGCGGCATCCGTCCCGGACCAAGCAAAGGTCTCTGCTTTCTGGAGAACAGGCTGCTGTGTACCGGAACATATGCGGTTCATATCAGTCTGTGACACAGCAGTGACATCCGCTCCGGTGTCGAGTTTGAACCCGATGGTGGTGTTCCTTATTCCTATGTTAGCGGTCCATGCAGCTTTGTCGGACGTCACAGAACCCAGGAAGAAACTTTCATCCTCCTCCTCCGTCTCAATACCGTCCACGTTTTCGCCTGCACGACAGACACGCTGAAAGTGTCCTTTCTTTCCACATGAATGACACTTTGCATCGTTGGCAGGGCACTCATGTCTAGGGTGAGGTGAGCCACCACATGTGTAGCACTGGGAGCTATGTGTATATTTACTCTGGCTGCTGAAGTGTGTCTTTGCTCCATCACTTTTGTATGTGTTAAACTTGGGCTTCTCTTTTTGCTTTCTGCCTTCAAACACTCTGTCCACAGTGGCTGCATCCATCTGCACAACACGACTGGCATCACTCCTCAGTGTGTTTTGTTGCTTTTTTATCTCCTCTGATTGTCTTGCCATGTTGAGGGCTTTTTCCAGGTCTAAATCCTTCTCCATCTGCATGCGTTCGGAGAGCCTTGCATCAGCCAGTCCCACTACAATCCTATCTCTGATTAGCTCGTCATGCAATGTCCCATAATTGCAGTGTTCCGCTAATGCGCAAAGGCAGTTACAAAACGTCCACAGTTTCATTTGCCTCCTGTTTGCGCATGTTAAACGCCGCTCATATACAATGTTCTTTCTAACAATGAAGAAAGACTCAAATCCGTCTCTCACTTTTATGAGACTTGCTGGTCTGGAGCGCTTAGTTTTAAGCCTCTCGAGACGTCATCTGCGTCATCTCCCATGCAGTATATCAAGGTGTTCACCTGGTTGACTTCGGAGCTTGCTGACAGGTTGCTTGCCTGACGGAATCTCTCAAATCTCCGAATCCATTTTGTCCAGTCGTTCGCTTGAAAATCAAAGGCTCCGGCTGGATGCTAAACGTAGCGCTGGGTGTGTTAGCCGCCATGCTGACGTTAGCTGCCTCCCCCTGCTCGTTATCACCATCAAACTTCACCGAACTCTTCTTCCGAACTTTGACCGACGTCCCTACAGTAGTACAACCAGGCACGTGCACAGGTAGAGCCCTAGTGGTGCTCAAGCACCAGCCCCTTTGCCCTGGATGAGTAAAGTGCCCTTTTTGCTGGAGACACATTTTTTTTATTCATCCGTATTTAAGAATAAAAGTTACTCTCTCTGTCATCAAGTCCCCCCAAATGTGTTTTAATGAGAATTTCGCCCCGACCTGCTCCGCAGCGCTCACGAGCCCCCCCACCTCCACTCCCCCTCCCCCGCCGCGCCCCTCCTTCCTCCACTTCCTCCTCCACGCAGTGCTCCTCGCGCCACCGAACGGCTGCACCTCCTTCTCCTCTGACCGGCAGCATCAGACACACAGGTCATGACGGTGTTTGTCCCCTGACGTTGTTTTGTGATAAATCAACCACAACATTACGCTGCTGAAAACATGACGTCACAACTGGTCCGACATTTCCTAAACAAATAAACAAACAAAAACTCCGTGATTTCAAAGCCTCGTCCAGCTGTTTACTGACGTTAGTTATGTTTAGGGAATAGAGAGAGAAGAGAGAGAGAGAAGAGAGAGAGGGAGAGAGAGAATTCAAGAGAAAAGAGGGAGAGAGAGAGAGGAGAGAGAGAAAAGAGAGAGAGGGAGAGAGAGAATTCAAGAGAAAAGAGGGAGAGAGAGAGAGGAGAGAGAGAAAGAGAGAGAGGGAGAGAGAGAGAGAAGAGAGAGAAAGAGAGAGAGAGAATTCTTATTCCGTTCTATTTAACGGGCTAGTCTAGGATTTGCGTGGCCAGACTGAAAAAAAATCATACAGCCTCTCTTGTTCAGAGGGCCGGGCCAAATGTGGAGGCGGGCCTATATCCGCCCGGGCCTTAGTTTGAGGACCACTGCTCTTGGCTGTTGATGTCTATCAATATCGCTCATTTTGAAAATGACGTCAGAGGGCAATACGGATCCGTATCAGACCAGCGAGGAGGGCAATACGTGGCTGGCATGACGACCCATGAGCCAATCAGAACGCTTGTACTGTTGTTGCTATGAAATAATTCATCTTTATTCATAAGGAAAATGTAAGCGAGCGGTCTGATGCTGCCCAGAGGAAACGCAGGTCGAGGACAACATCGTCAGTGTATTGTTGCTTATGCTTCAACTCTGTCAGAATTTTTTTTTGGCATTGGGTGCCCTTTTTTTTGGTTTGAGCACCTGCCCCCCAAAATGTCTGTGCACGTGCCTGAGTACAACTGTTACATATCCTGCTTTAGCTACACAGCACTTCTGACACCATGTCGGGTTCGCTTAGTAATGCGCGTGAGACAAACTGTGTCCTGAAGTTGACATGTTTATTCCCCAGCTCACTCCGTATCTGACCCTCGCCCCACACATTCACTCCCTCCTCCTATTGGTCCACAGCCTACCAACATAGGGCTTCCTATTGGATAAACATACATGTCAATCAACTGTTATGCGTAACATTGAACAATACCACAGACGGGACAACGGGAGGATGGGAGGACGGTCTTTCTGGTCTTTCTGGTCTTTCTGCTTGGACCAGCAGCTGACTTGATGACGTCACCACATCAGCTGTTCTTGCTCCCCAGTTTACTCTAATTATTCACTGTAAATAATTTTTTACAGTCAAAAAAATATGACAACCCTGCTTTTTTCATTATTCTTTAAATATAATTATTTTATTTTGAATTATATATGTGGATATATATATATATGTATGTGTGTATATATATATATGTATTTATATACACACAATTAAAAATAAAATAATCATACACATATAATTGTATTAATATTGTGTACAAAATAAAAATATGTATTTATCTTGTTTATACATATTTATATTATATATAAATATGTATATATAATAAATATGTTATATACATACATGAATATTTATATATATATATATTTGTATGTATATATAGTTATATTACACATGTAATTGCAAACAATTCGGTCAAAAGTAAAAGGACACCATGAGTTCAACGGTAAAGTTTAATTAAAACATTAAGTTATGAATCTTAACCCTCAGTCAAACTGATGTAACGTTATCTGTGAATAAATAATAAACTCTTTGTGCTCGTTAGATCCTCCAAACCGAATTATATCTCATGTTTAACCGCTACGGAGACGTCAGAGCCAGCGGAGCATTTAAAAAAGTCCTGCCGAGATCAGGCTGCTGTCGGCGGGCACACAGCGCTGACCGCCCGCTCTGCAGAGCTCACTGGTCTACGGCACAGAACCTCAAATCTACGGCGCAGATCTTTATGAGGCTGAATCACAACAGACCGACCACAGATTCGATTTTTAAACTACTAACTTCTCGCCTGAAAACATTCTAAAATTACATTCCTGACTCAACAGTCGTATTTATTAAAAGTCAACTGTCAGTAATTTATTTTCTCCTCCGCTACTGTTTCCGGTTGCTGGTGAAATGCATTCTGGGATATCTGCTGGCCAGAGTACGCACAGGTCTCCTCTGATGCATCCTCCGGAAAGTGGGAGGATCAAGTCACATCCGGGTGTTTTGACCTTGCTTTGAGAGAAGCGAACTTTGAATGTGAACATGTACTCTGAGACTGATGACGAGTCACGAGTCACAAGGACACGAGGACACGAGGAGAGGAAAGGACACACAAGTATGCTGATGGAGAAACGCTGTGTGTGTCTAACACCGGATGAGCCTGTTGCCCCACCTGTTGCTCCACCTGTTGCTCCACCTGTTGCCCCGCCTGTTGCTCCGCCTGTTGACCTCGACTCGCCCACATTCCACCACCTGCACATACAGTGGAGAGGTGTGAGTCATCAGCACGGATACAACTGCTGCTTTGAAAGTTTATGATGAAGAGAGTTTAAAAGTCACATGAGATATGAAGTGAAATTATGGTTCCACAAAAGAGGAGCTTGATACCGAAGGCTCTGGGGCAATATGGTACTACACGCTCTCTAGTGGGGTAATGTGGTACTACATGCTCTCTAGTGGGGTAATATAGTACTACAAGCTCTCTAGTGGGGTAATGTGGTACTACATGCTCTCTAGTGGGGTAATATAGTACTACACGCTCTCTAGTGGGGTAATATGGTACTACAGGCTCTCTAGTGGGGAAATATGGTACTACATGCTCTCTAGTGGGGTAATATGGTACTACACGCTCTCTAGTGGGGTAATATGGTACTACAAGCTCTCTAGTGGGGTAAAATGGTACTACAGGCTCTCTAGTGGGGCAATATGGTACTACAAGCTCTCTAGTGGGGTAATATGGTACCACAAGCCTCTAGTGGGGCAATATGGCACAAGCTCTCTAGTGGGGCGATATGGTACTACAGGCTCTCTAGTGGGGTAATATGGTACTACAAGCTCTCTAGTGGGGTAATATGGTACTACACGCTCTCTAGTGGGGCAATATGGTACTACAAGCTCTCTAGTGGGGCAATATGGTACTACAGGCTCTCTAGTGGGGTAATATGGTACTACAAGCTCTCTAGTGGGGCAATATGGTACTACAAGCTCTCTAGTGGAGTAATATGGTACTACAGGCTCTCTAGTGGGGAAATATGGAACTACACGCTCTCTAGTGGGGAAATATGGTACTACAGGCTCTCTAGTGGGGAAATATGGTACTACACGCTGTCTAGTGGGGAAATATGGTACTACACGCTCTCTAGTGGGGCAATATGGTACTACACCCTCTCTAGTGGGGTAATATGGTACTACAAGCTCTCTAGTGGGGCAATATGGTACTACAAGCTCTCTAGTGGGGCAATATGGTACTACACCCTCTCTAGTGGGGTAATATGGTACTACAGGCTCTCTAGTGGGGAAATATGGTACTACACGCTCTCTAGTGGGGCAATATGGTACTACACCTCTCTAGTGGGGTAATATGGTACTACAAGCCCTCTAGTGGGGCAATATGGTACTACAAGCTCTCTAGTGGCGCTATATGGTACTACACCCTCTAGTGGGGTAATATGGTACTACAAGCTCTCTAGTGGGGCAATATGGTACTACAAGCTCTCTAGTGGGGCAATATGGTACCACACGCTCTCTAGTGGGGCAATATGGTACTACACCCTCTCTAGTGGGGTAATATGGTACTACAAGCTCTCTAGTGGGGTAATATGGTACTACAAGCTCTCTAGTGGGGCAATATGGTACCACACGCTCTCTAGTGGGGCAATATGGTACTACACCCTCTCTAGTGGGGTAATATGGTACTACAAGCTCTAGTGGGGCAATATGGTACTACAAGCTCTAGTGGGGCAATATGGTACTACACCCTCTCTAGTGGGGTAATATGGTACTACAAGCTCTCTAGTTGGGTAATATGGTCCTACAAGCTCTCTAGTGGGGTAATATGGTACTACAAGCTCTCTAGTGGGGTAATATGGTACTACAAGCTCTCTAGTGGGGCAATATGGTACTACAAGCTCTCTAGTGGGGTAATATGGTACCACATGCTCTAGTGGGGTAATATGGTACTACAAGCTCTCTAGTGGGGTAATATGGTACTACACACTCTCTAGTGGGGCAATATGGTACTACAAGCTCTCTAGTGGGGTAATATGGTACTACATGCTCTCTAGTGGGGTAATATGGTACTCCACGCTCTCTAGTGGGGCAACATGGCACTACAAGCTCTCTAGTGGGGTAATATGGTACCACACACTCTAGTGGGGCAATATGGTACACAAGCTCTAGTGGGGTAATATGGTCCTACAAGCTCTAGTGGGGTAATATGGTACTACAAGCTCTCTAGTGGGGTAATATGGTACTACAAGCTCTCTAGTGGGGTAATGTGGTACTACATGCTCTCTAGTGGGGTAATGTGGTACTACAAGCTCTCTAGTGGGGTAATGTGGTACTACATGCTCTCTAATGGGGTAATATGGTACTAGTTTCAAGTTTCAAGTTTCAAGTTTTTATTGTCACATCCCCTTTTATACAAGTATAATCGGTTCGTGAAATTCTTATGTGCAAAACACCCGACAGCAGTAGCAGACTAAAAAAAGAATAAGAATGAGAATATACTACACAATATCCCCACACACAAAAAAAAAAAGTATTAACAATATATATAAAACAATGTAATAGAACAGACATCATGGCAATATATATATATAAAACGATGTAATAAAATACACACTTTTTCCGAGACTACCTATATATATATATGTATATACATACAATATATATACAATATATATATATATAAACAATGTAATAAAATATACACCATGGCCATAGATATTCACAGAATATGTTCTGGTGTGTAGTGTTAATGAGGGTCTCAGTCCTTGTTCAGCAGCCTGATGGCCTGACTGAAGAAGCTGTCCTCAGTTCGTTTGCGGCACTTGATACTGCGCGGTATCGCCTGCCTGACGGTAGAAGGGTGAACAGTTTGTGGCGGGTGGTTATTGTCTTTCATCATCCGTTTGGCCCTGGCCACGCACCGCTTGGTGTATATGTCCAGGATGGAGGAAGCTCACCTCCAACGATGTACTGTGCCGACCGCACCACCCTCTGTAGTGCCCTACGCCCAGGGCGGTGCAGTTCCGTACAGACGGTGATGCAACCTGTCAGAACACTCTCGATGGTACTGGTGTAGAATGTTCTGAGGATGCGGGGGCCATGTTGAATTTCCTCAGTCGCCTAAGGAAATACAGGCGTTGTTGGCCCTTTTTCACGACGTGAGTGGTGTGCGTGGTCCATGTGAGGTCCTCGGAGATGTGCACGCCGAGGAACTTGAAGCTGCTGACCCTCTACTGCAACTCCGTCTATGGAGATGGGGTGTGCTCTCCTCTCCGCCTGTAGTCCACGATCAGCTCCTTGGTCTTCTTGACGTTGAGGATGAGGCTGTTCTCCTGGCACCACTGTACCAGTGATCCAACCTCCTCCCTATAGGCTGTCTCGTCGTGCCCGGTGATCAGCCCCAACACTGTTGTGTCATCAGCAAACTTGATGATGACGTTGAGCTGTGCATGGCCGTGCAGTCGTGGGTGTACAGGAGTAGAGAGGGCTCAACACGCATCCCTGAGGGGCTCCCGTGTTGAGGGTCAGCGGCTCTGAGGTGGTACCGCCATCCTCACCACCTGGCGGCGCCCGACAGGAAGTCCAGTATCCAGCTGCACATGGTAGAGTGCAGGCCTAGACCTCTGAGCTTGGTGTCGAGCTTGGCGGGAACAATAGTGTTGAACGCTGAGCTGTAGTCCACAACCAGCATTCGTGACACAACAGTTCCTCCTCCAGGTGGGAAAGGGCGGTGAAGTGCCATGGCAATTGCGTCGTCGGTGGATCTGTTTTGACGATATGCAAATTGCCATGGGTCCAGCGTGGCAGGCAACATGGAACAAATGAAGTCCTTGACCAACCTCTCAAGCATTTACTGACAATCGAGGTGAGGGCTACGGTCTCCAGTCATTCAGGCAGGTTACCTTGGGGTGTTTGGGGACAGGCACAATGGTGGACATCTTGAAGCTCTCAGGAACAACAGCCTGGGACAGGAGAGGTTGAAGATGTCTGCGAAGACTCCTGCCAACTGGTCTGCACATGCTCTGAGGGCGCCCGGGATGTGGTCGGGACCTGCCGCCTTCGGATGTCCACCCGCTTGAAGGCTCTGCGCACGCCAGCCTCTGAGATGATCAGCAGGCTGGTCTCTCGGGCGGCGCTGCCGGCGGGCTGCCGCTCACGTCGAACCGAGCAAAGAATGTATTTAGCTCGCCTGGGAGGAGGTAGAGGAGTTCTCTTCACCGCTGGTTTTCCTCTGAAGTCCGTGATTGTCTGTAGCCCTTCCACACACTCTCACGCCATGGCTCTTGAGCTTTTCCTCCACCTTGTTCCTGAACTCCCGCTGGCAGAGCCGATGGTCTTACGGAGGTCGTGGCGGCTCTTTGTATTCCGCCATATTCCCGAGTCAAAGGCGGTGTTACGCGGAGTGCAGCGAACATCGCCATTTATCCACGGTTTCTGGTTGGGATAACCGAACCGACTTGGTAGGAACAACGCCATCTATGCATTTCTTGATGAACCCGTGACTGAGGACGTATCACTGACGTTGTTGTCCGACGCGACCCTGAACATATCCCAGTCAGCACGCTCAAAACAGTCCTGTAGCATAGACTCCGATTGGTCCGACCAGCGTTGCACTTCCTTCACAGCGATTGGTTGCTGCTTAAGCCTCTGCCTGTAGGCGGGAGTAGTTGGATGGAGCGGTGGTCCGATTTGCCGAACGGTGGGCGGAGGAGGGCTTGTATCCATCCCGGAAGGGAGTGTAGCAGTGGTCGAGAATCCGCTCCCCTCGTGTTGCTTTTATGTGTTGGTAGAACCGGAGAACTTTCTTCAGGTTCGCTTTGTTGAAGTCCCCCGCCACAATGAAAGCAGCCTCGGGTGCCGACTCCTGCTCGCTGATCGCCCGTAGAGTTCCTTCAGCGCTATGTCCGTGTTAGCTTGAGGCGGAATGTACACAGCAGTTACGGTGACTGTAAACTCCCGCGTAGCCAGAATGGTCGACACATGAGCATTAGGTACTCCAGGTCCGGGGAACAGAACGACTTGAGAGTATGTACATGACTTTGGTTGCACCAAGATCTGTTTATCATGAGACATACCCTCCACGATCTTTACCAGAGAGAGTCTTTGTTCTGTCCGCTGTGGACGGAAAATCCCGCTCGATGGCTGAGTCGGTAACCTCCTCCGACATCCATGTCTCCGGAAGGCAGATGATGCAGTTGTCCTTAGTTTCCGGTGGAATTGAATACGAGCCTGTAGCTCGCATAGCTTATTGTCCAAAGACCGTACATTTGCCAGTAAAATGGTGGGTAGTGTCGGTTGATAGGCTCGATGCTTCAGCCTAACCACCACGCCAGCTCGCTTCCCCCTCCGCCGGCGGCTTTGCGTGAGATCGCGCCTAAAATGGACGGAGATAGTTCCGCTACTGTTCCTGGCGGGACGTCCGAGTAAGAGTTGAAAAACTCTGGTAGGCGGCGAGCAACTGCCGATCCAATCTCCAGAAGTGTGCATCTGTCGTACGTTAACTGGCTGCTAACGTTTTGTGCAAAAATAGTCGCAATAAGAAGAATAAATTAAAGCTGCAAGCAGCGATGAACGGGTCCTCTTCCTGCTTCGCACGTCGGGGGTGCTGGCCGGACGCCGGCCCCCTCGGCCGAGAGCGCAGCGTTTGGG